>NC_084593.1:14355412-14655412 GCF_033807715.1 Cololabis saira | reverse complement strand
GCCAACAAAATTAACTGTCTAAGAGTCAACACCTTCCAAGACCTACAGAACCTCAACCTGCTGTCATTGTATGACAACAAGCTTCAAACTATCAGCAAAGGACTGTTCGCTCCTCTGCGCTCCATCAAGACCCTGTAAGTAAAGCCAGACGCTCAGGATTGTGTTGTAAACTCATTTCATTGGCAAGTGGCCACTTCGATGCCTCCCCAGTGAAGTATTCAAGGCAAGTTCAGGTGGGCAGAGACCAAGAGCTGGACAAAAATGATTATGGCGGGATTACCAGAGGGGTGACAAAGGATGTTGCCTTGAGTTCACGGAAAAAAAAAAAAAAAGAGGCGGTCGCCATGGATTCGGACACAGGAGCTTCTTGTTGGACTATTCCCTTTAATGATAATAAAGATGAAATCGCCTATAGTGGCAACTATTTTTTAAGATACATTAATTGTTTCAGTTTTCTTTATTTTTATACATTGTATACTATTGTATACATAAATTAATGATGTGAATTTTTGGCTGTTTTGAGGAAAATAATCAAATTCCAAACATCTCTAAGGCCTCTGGGAAATTTAAAATGCAGTATTTTCCTTTTAAGGCCTTTAAAATCCAAATGTTTCACAGCACATTAGCATATAATCTAAGCAATCATTAGTTTCTGCTTTAGTCACATTCAATTAAGTTACACATTATACTGTAAACACGATGGTGATGCCAAGAAAATACTGTCATTGTTGAGAATTTATTTGAGAGAATATTATTTGTTAAAACGGGTTTTGTTGGAGAATAAATAAGTTAAAGTTATAAGATAATAATTCATTAAAAGAGATGTGTATATTTTAAGTTAAAACCAGAATTATCTCATTTTCAGTTTATTTGGTTGAGAGGACATTAAAACGGACTACCTTTCCCATGATGCTTTGCGAAGCAAATACAGGAAGTGAACGTGATGACGTCAGAGTCTGCTGTTGCGGGAAGAAGATGCTGTACCTCTTTTGAAAGCTACACATGCTGTAATAATTAGCTGACCTTTTTTATTCACTAAAGAGTTAAATTTGAGCAAACGTCTCGCTTCGTCCTTTCTCCCGTTGCAAGAGTAAAAGCTGCAACAGTCATGTTTACAGGTTCTCCTTATTCTGGTATTGACTTCATTTGAATCAATAAAAGCTATTGCCGTTTGCGATTTCAGAATTCCTCCGTTCTAAAAACGGTTTTGGTTGACTGAAACATTTAGAAACCCAACTTCTTGCTGGAAGATTATTTCAAGGAGAGATGCAACAGCACGTCAGAGCAAAACTGGCTGAATCAGGGCTATAGTTTCAGAGCTGTTAAATTGCAAATGTTATGGAACAGAGAATAACTTTTGATAACTGTGCCCTTCTCCCCCGTTGCTCCCCCTCCTTTCTCTCCCACAGTCATCTGGCCCAGAATCCCTTTATGTGTGACTGTCACCTGAAGTGGCTGGCTGACTACTTGTTTGACAACCCGATAGAGACCAGCGGAGCTCGCTGCAGTCACCCCAGAAGGCTGGCCAACAAACGGATCAGCCAAGTCAAGGGCAAGAAGTTCAGGTGCACAAGTAAGGAATAACTTTGCACAAACACCAACAAACACTCAAACCCATTGTTTCAAAAATGGTGCTTTTATATAAGAGTTAATTATTGAATTAAGTAACACTATATGAGCTACACTAGGGTGTGGTTGGGTAGATGTACAGTAAGCGACACAAAGTGCTTGCATTCAGGTGACAAAAGCTTCCTCTTGAAGCCTTATGGTTCCGCGTTAAATCGACGCCGTAGGGTACGGCGTAGGTAGGGTTGCCACCTTTCAGAAATAGAAATAAGGGACGCCCTGATTTCAGCAGTGCAGGAGCCAAAAAAAGCCCCAAAACTTCTAAACTGAATAAAAATGTGTTTATTTTATATGAAAAAACGAAATTGTTTGATTTAAAGTTTAAAGTGCTTTAATAGCATTGAACTTGCATGACTGTACAGACAACCAACCATACTAGTAACTGAAATATCCTCCTATGCTATGTATGTCCACATCAGCCCAGATGTAGAATATAGCCTACAGGTGAAGAATATGGTGTAAAAGTTAATTTATTTCAATAATTCAACTAGAATATGGTGTAAAAGTTAATTTATTTCAATAATTCAACTAGAATATGGTGTAAAAGTTAATTTATTTCAATAATTCAACTAGAATATGGTGTAAAAGTTAATTTAGTTCAATAATTCAACTAGAATATGGTGTAAAAGTTAATTTATTTCAATAATTCAACTAGAATATGGTGTAAAAGTTAACTTATTTCAATAATTCAACTAGAATATGGTGTAAAAGTTAATGAAAATACGGTACAAATCGTGTCCCGTATTAGTTCAATACGGGACGCAACATTTTTTTCTCAAATAAAGGACAATTCCGTATTTAACGGGACGGGTGGCAACCCTAGGCGTAGGGTACGCAGCGACGCGCACCGTTGGTGTAACGCGGAACCATAAATCAGCCTTTAGTCTTCAGTAAAAGCCTCTCTAACCTTAAAGGAGACATGTTATGAACTTCTTTTCCAGATGTTCGCACAATTTCCTAAGGTCGTAATGAAATGTCTGTGACATGCTATGGTCAAAATACCACAGAGATAATGTGCAATCACGATGTTTAACACTGTCTTGAGTGTTGTTCAAAGCAACTGGTTAAAGGAGAGTGGAGTCAACATCTCTACTCCCCTCCCACCCATTCTCTCTTTTACAGCTTTGTGCTATTCTTTTCAGAGGTCAAATGAGGGCAGCAAGGTGTGAAATAGGGGTGAGATAATATAATTGGGGATGGAGGCTGGATAATTCTCTTCCTATCTGGGTCTGTGTATCTGAGGAGATATTTTCAAACTGAGGTGGCCCCAAACAAAGTGACAAACTTGCATTATCTCAAAGTTTTTGAGCTGGTTGTCACATCTGAAAAGCAAATAATGTCTTTGCTTTTAAGAGCATTACAATTCATAATATGTTTCAATGTACACACAAACACACATAAAGCTTTTCTTGTATGTATCAGGTCTATTTTTAGATGTGAAGATGAAAGACATTGTAATGTGTAAATAAAATGAGAATACGTAATGTGTAAAATGTATTTGAGTATGCTACAGCTCAGAAACATCCACACACGGTCCGCCTTCCTCCGTTTGGTACAAGTATTACTGTTATTTCCTTTGATATGACCCTTGGGTACCCATAATTACGACACCGACATATTCAGTGTACTGAAACAGCATAATTACTTATTCAGCGGGGACAGACCATAGACTTTGATTGCCCACTTCTACGCGAATGATTTCAGACAATTTGTGTTAATTTTTTTTTAATTGGATGCAGCATTTTTATTTTCTTGGTTTTGATTAAAAGTTCTTCAGTGTGGACGTCAGTAGTGCACACTTAACCACAACTGTCCAGAGGTCACCTTGGATCACAAGTTTTATTTTACGAAGGCCCTGAAATTAAATACCCACAGTACACATTTCTTTTTTCCAAGAATGGAAAGTTTTTTTTTCTTTTCTTGTTCCTGTATTTTGTGAAATGTCACCTCCATCCCTTCCTCTTAAATGGTGGGTTTCAGTGTAAAGTTTGGCACATCGTTACTGCCGTAACCAACATCATTAAATGGTGAAAGGTTTTATCAAAAGTTTGCATGAGCTGCATTTGTAGCTTATTTAATGTGTGATAGATTCCTAATGTTAGTGCTTTGCCCCTGGAGGTAATCAAGAGGTCACGATTACAAATGCTCCGAAAGCTGTTTGTGGCTGTCATCTCTGCTTCGGCCCTTCCTCTCCCTGCATCTCTCTTCCTCTCTGGACGTGTCCGGACATGTTTGCTATGAGTGGGCAGTTCTCTGGCCCCGCCCCCTTCCTGTGTGGATCTGCAGCTGTCTGTCGCCTCTCCTCTCCTGTATGGACCCTCCCCCCCTGACTGATTGGTGCAGCTCTCTGTTGCCCCGCCTTCTTCCTGTGTGGACCTGCATTCTGATTGGTTCGTGCAGCTGTCTCTTGTGCTTGATCTAACCATGTGGCCCCGCCTATTGTGACATCACATGGTTCCGTCAAGCGCCAGGGACCGCGCGGCACACACCTACCTGCCTGCCCCAGCCAGTCCCACACTTTGGAGCAAAAAGTGGCGTTTATGTGTTCTGTTACGTGCTCATTACCTGCAATGAAATACATGGATTCTAGACGGCGAAAGAGATGTAGAAATTGCAATGTCAATAACTGCTGATAAACTATACCTGTTTAAAATATTGGTCCTTTAGTGCTTCTGCAATTTTGGGTGCCCTGGGGAGTTTTTTTTTGCAGTCGCCATTTCTCTCCAAATTTCAATGTGTCTATCCTTGGGTTCTTGAAAATCAGTGAAATTAACTTTCTTCCCCATAAAATACTTGGGTATCCAAAGTTTGTATATTTTACATTGTGCAATATTAATGTGCGTTGTTTGCCACCTTGGTCATCATCCTACTTGCTGTCTATTGTTGCATTACTCACATTCTTTGCATGCAGCTGATTAGTAGGGGAGGCGTGAAACTGGCAGCAGATTTTTGTTTATCGTTCTGGCCATGTGGTTGCATGTATAATTGCCATCATGCAATTGCGCAGCATAAACAAAGCAGGAAGCCACATCTTAAATCTTTGCTTTATGGTTCTGCTGGTGCTCAGAAACTCCACAGGGTACATTCAAATGGATTAAAAAAAAAAACAACAAAAAAACATACATTTTCCTATTGATGGCTTGACCACCAGCTTCAATTTTACATCTACACAAGCTTTTGAAGAAATTCAATTTCTTTGCCACATTTTTTTGTTTACTTTGGAAAATACTGTCATCTTTTAGCGAATAAATTCTTTGTGTTCAACTGGCTCAATGGACCGGCAGCGTTTCAGATTAGCATCTCTAATTATAGAACCCCTGTTCATGCCCCTCACCCGTGTTCCCGCCGAGAAATCAACTCAACTGCAAGTCTCATAAAAGTCATAAAAATTCACCTTCCCTTCTTTGCTTTGGCCTTTATCCGCCTTTCCCTTCTTTCTTACTCCTTCACCTTTTGTTTCCCATCGATTTACCAGCCAATAAGATTAGAGGCGCCCCAGAGCCATTACTCTAAAATATTCCTCCACTGCATGGAGCTAGCCACATTACTCAGAAGATGAATTGATCATATGCACAGCTCAAATCTAGATTAAGCATTGCAACCGACCCCTCAAATAAGCGGTTTTAGTTGTTTAAAAATGACAAGAAGATGAAGAGTTGGTGCCAGAAGACATAAAAGTTTCTGCCAGGACATGAACAGTCTGACGGGAGAATGTGAAAAGCAGTAAAGGTTTTACTGAAAGGAAACAGATAAACCAACGAAGGCAGAGCCGTATGTGGCGCACAAACAAAAGTGCTGCCGGATGTAAACCAGGTCTACTCTGCAGGCACACGCAATTATAAGCGATATCTCCTCATATTACACCTACATAACCGAAGTGGCCTCTTGCTCACCTTGTTTAACAAAAACATCCGGGGTTAAACCAAGTTTATCTCCAAGATGATTCCATAAAACCACCTGCATATCCTTTTGTCAATTTGATTTACAGAGGTGATCATGCAGAATTACCCTTCCTCTCAACAGTCATGTGCAGGAACAGTATGATGCTGCAGCGATACATCCCACCTGTTTCAAGCGGATGCAGCAGATATAGTTTAAAGTAGTTCATTCATGTCTTGAAAATTGCTCTTTGTTTCATTATGTTTCATAAACTTTGACAGAGTGAAAGCTGGATTTTTTTTGTATGTTTGCATTCTAACAAGAAACTTTTTCAACAGAGTCTAGAGGTGGAATCCCCATGACTAAGTACCTTTGCTTTGTTCTCTTTCTGTAAATCTATCAGCTAGTGATGTGTATATAGGACAATATTTACATGTTTAATTCCGGTTGCTGACATTGTGCTGCCATGGTGTTTTATCTCACCATTTTCTCCTTTTTGTTCTCTCCTCCTCATTTTTGTCTCCTTTCTCCTCCGTTGATTTTATTTACATCCCTCTTCCCCTCCACTTTCCCTCCAACTTGTTTTCTCCCGATCCATCCCTTTTGTCTTTCGCTCATCCCCCCTCTTTCCTCTGAAGGTCAGGACGACTATCGCAGCCGTCTGAGTGGGGAGTGTTTCCAGGACCTGGTATGTCCAGAAAAATGCCGCTGTGAAGGAACGGTGGTCGACTGCTCCAACCTCAAACTGATCCGACTACCGCCGCACATCCCAGAGCACACCACGGACCTGTAAGTCAGCTACAGCTACAGCTACACATTTTACACAAGTATATAGTGTGCATCCTATAAAGACATGAAGCTTGAACAAAACGTGCAGTAATAATTTTAAGAAAAAAATATTTATTTTGTCATATTTGATACATTAATTTCTGAGATGTCTGAACTCAACTCTCATAATCAAAAGGTTTTTTGCAGAAAAAAAATGGAAAAAATAAAACAAATAAACCTGATCTACTCATAATGACACAAAAGGAATTATTTAGACTCTGTTGAAGACTAAATTGTATTTTCTGTGTTTTATTTATCCCAGACATTTAAGGGTTATTGTTAATTGTTGTTGACACATGCTGCTAGACCAAGTCAGCATCCATGTTACATTCACACGCTGTAAATGATGTAAATGTTTGCTCCCATGCAGGGTAACAGAAAGGGATATGTGCAGTGCACACCCGATCAGTATCTCCACCTCTCTCGGTTAAGCACCACGCATGTCACATTTTATTTTTAGCCCTCAGCCCAAACTGCACCTCAGCAGTCTTCTCAATCTCCTTCCCAGTCCCTGAGGAGCCATCATGATGCCTGCTGAAGTGTCTCACACTAGAATACTGAATAGGCCCAACGGATCATTGATTTCCCGCTGAAAAATGACAAAGGTGTAATGGATGACACGCAACAGGAATACTTTAAACTCTGCGTGAATTTGTTTTTAAGCTTGCTGAAAACTGCAAGGATGAGGCATTTAAACTTGTACTCGGTTAAACGAGACTCTGCAAATACTTGGGTAATTGCAGAATAATTTCTGTCAAAAATATTTTTGCGGTTGCAGCTTTTTACTTGTGCAGGCTGATGATTTATCTCTATCTCATCCAGTCTTGTATCCAAGTATCCATTACCTGTTTGAGAAAAACACATTTGAATACATCATGTTTTGGTTTTGAATTTGCAATGAATACTTTTCACCTTTCTTCTTTTGATTATATGTACATAGTATATTGACAGTGAGTAGATAATAATTGAAGGACATAATTGAAGGATATATATATATATATATATATATATATATATATATATATATATATATATATATATATATATACATATTGTGATCTTTTTTAATTTGGAAACAGAACAGCTGATAACATTTCATGACATAAACGTTTGTGTGATCCTAAGTCATAAAATAAACACAACCTAAAACCAGAAGCGAGATTTCTGATTGGAAACACTAGAAATATGTATTTTGCAAGCCATATTTTGATGTAAGCACCTGACAAATTAATATTTGGTGAGGTAATATTTCTAGCGAGGAAACCTGCATCCAGCCAGAAGCAACGTTTTGCCCAATAATGTTGAACTGCAGGTAGCTTTAAACAGTAAGAGAGGCGCGAGGGGCTTCAGATGTGATCACGGCTGTGGTAACCATGACAAAAAGCTCCATGCATGATGTTTGTTACATTAGAAGTTATGCAGGTCAGTTGTACAACAGTAAATTGGTTTTCTTCGGACTGTTAACCCTCAGTTCATCTATCTTTCTCCCTGGCTCCATTTCTCTTTGTGAACCTTTGTATCGAATCCTCCTGGGGTGCTCCATGTCAGAAATGCAGTATATACTTTGTCCTTTACGGTCGGTTAGAGAGCACATCAAAGTTTCTGCTTTTCCCGACACCCTGTCTTTCTCGCTCTTCTCTTTTCCTTAAGAGCACAACAAAAGTGATGTGGTTTCCTCAGTCTGCCACCTTACACACACGTAAACACACACACACACACACAGCGTCAGCCTTGCCCTCTAACCTGCCTTATCTGGGGAAATCAGGAGAGGTTGTGGTTCATTTGAAAGCATGTATACTTTCGACCCTTGTTCCTCAGTTGTCTGTCTTTCCGTCTTTCTTACTGACTCCACTGCCCATAAGAATCCTTGACATGAGCCATGAGAAGCTTCACTGTTTGCACTTAATTAAACGCGGAGGCGATTGTCACCTCGTATCAGGGGCGGTGGGTCCCATGGTGGGGACCAGCTGTTTCATCCAGACTCTCTGGGTTCAGCATATGCAAAACAATCCTGCAGTAAAGGCAGGATCGCCAGGCTACCTCACACTTAGCATATATATGTTTCACTTTGGCCTTATCGAGGTTGATCTATCTCGCAAAATGCCACATCTCATTAAAAAGTGTCCCATTCAGCTGAACTTTCACTTTCGTCCTCTAGTTTTTCCCACTACACAGCTTTTACGAACACACACATACACAAAGAGCATCCTTTAGTTGCACTCTTTTAGTACAAATTACCTCAATAAAGCAGATGTCTAGCTTCCTATCTCTCAAACGGTTTTCTCTTGGCTTGAGGCAACGTGGGTATTGATGACTACATAGAGAAGATTCATTGCTTTTATCTTCTCCTCTCACCTTTTTCTCTCCAAATTGTTTTATTTCGTACTCACTCTATTGTGTTGTGCTACATCACACTTGAACAGTCACTAAAGTCCTCCTGACTTCGCCGCATCAGCCCCTTCTGCATCTGTAACCCCTTTCTCTCTGTTCGCCTGTGCAGAGCTCATTTGTGAATCAGTTTATTCCATGAAAAAATAAACATCTTCCTCCCTTTTTCTATCCTCTTCTCTGTAGGCGGTTAAACGACAACGAGATTGCTGTCCTGGAGGCGACAGGGATTTTTAAGAAGTTGCCCAACTTGAAGAAAATGTACGTATATCTTAAAAAAGATGCATCTTATTTTATTTCATTATTCTTTATTTTTACTCAAGGATCTGAAATGTAATCAAACTGCGGATGTTTGAGGCACGTAATTCCCACTAATTAAAAAAAAAAATGTCTGTCCTCAATAAATAAAGGGAATGGTGCAATAAAAGCGTGGCAGGAATAAACTGGTGGTTGTAGGTGCAAAGAGGGAGACGAATTTAAAAAGGATATGAAAAAGCAATAAAAAAGAAGGTGACGGTAAAAATGGACATGAGAGAAAATGAGGGATGAAAAGAGGATAAGTGATGAAGAGAACGGAAAAGTGAAAAAAAAACCATGCAGAGAGGGTAAGAGCAAGTATCAGAGATATGAATGTGGTAGAAGAGAAGACGAGCTAATGGAGACAAGAGGATTGGAGTGACACGTAGATGGAAAGAAGGGGAAGGTGAGCAGGAGGAATGGAGGAAGCAAATATTAAATGGAAATAGAAGATGGGCCCTCAATTCAGATTTACAGTCAGTCCTTATCTACAACCTACTCTAGGTGTGTGTGTGTTTGTGTGTGTGTGTGTGTCAGTGTGAGATAGAGAAAGACAGAGCAGAAACGAGGTTGATTTATTGGAGAGGAAATTGCTAACCATCTAGCAGTGTCACTGACAATATAGATTGGCTCAAACTCATTTGCATTTTGCTTTTCCCCTTCTCCCTCCTCATCATCTTTCCTCTCTCCTCCTCCTCTCCTCAGTTTCCATCATGTTTGTTCTGCTCAGACACATTTTACTCTTAAGTTTTTCTGTAATCATTTTTTAAGGTCTCTGTTTATAGTTTCCGCTTTCCCCTCAATTTCCAGGAGAAAATACAAAACTGGCTGTGAATGAAAGCTTCGTAAACGTGATGGCTATCGCCTCACGTTGTTATTTCCGATGCGCTTTTTCTTTTTATTGGTTTAATTGTGGAAGAGATTGCAATCATCGCCATTCATTTGTTTCCTTTGCTTTTGCCTGTTTTGCTTTGTGTGGTCTCGTGACGGCTGGCTCACTTATCAGGGAATCTCTGGTACAAGACGGGGATATTAAGATGAAAGAGAGAAGAGTTTACATTTATTAGTAGAGGGACATGACTGATCGCCGCAACTAAACAAGAGAACATTATGCAAGTCTGTTTGGGTGGGGTGGTGGGGGGTGATCGTTTTCCTCTGATATGTGAACAACTTCATAGTTTCAAGGGATCTGAGACTAAATTCAACAAAAGCGAAATTTGTAAAGACGAAAGTGATATTTTTTGTCCTTTCTGCAGCAACCTGAGCAACAACAAGCTGAGGGACATCCGTGAGGGAACCTTCGATGGAGCCGGAGGCGTTTTGGAGTTACTGCTAACAGGGAACAAGCTGACTGGACTGCAGGGCCGCATGTTCAGAGGACTAAGTGGCCTCAAAACTCTGTAAGTGCCTTCTGAACCAGTGTGTGTGTGTACTGGTACTATTCATGCCGTTAAATCCTCACCAACCAGCCCACTGTGGGGATGCAAAATCAGACGGTGAATGATTGTATTCCTATAGGAATAATCTGTGCTTGTTTCCTCTCCCTCTGCCAATGTTATAATGCATCTGTCTTTTATTTCTCTGCTTGTCAGAGATGCTTATTGGACAGTTCTTAAATCACACAGTAAGCAGCTGCTTTGATCAATTAGCCGACCAATCTGAGCAGACCTGGCCTTTCCAGAGAGAGAAAGGAGCTGGGATGAGAACAGGTGATGACGAGTGCCGCGTGGTTGTACCACATGACCAAAGAGTGGCCAAAGTAACGTGAGGTTTTAAAGCAGCACGGACCACTTCTGTTCACAGTAAAATAACGCTTTAAAATTGCATTTGTAGGAATGTTCACGCATTTATAGGGCGTGTCGTCAAGCGGTAGCAGTCTGCCGTCCCTGCTATCGGCAAAAAACCAGGCAAATTTGGACTCCTTTCCCAGGTGAACAGCTTGCGTCACACATCAACGTCAATGACGCTACAGTAGGTCACAGCGCTACAGTGGACATCTTTGCAGAGGAGACTGACTTTAGAGAAAAAATGGAGAAACGCAATAGACCAAACAAAAGTAAATCTTGGTCACCATCATAACAGTGATTCAGAGATATATCATGGAAATGTGACTGTCTGTGCTCGTGTGTGAGGTTTCCTTTAGAAAATTCTAGGATTGATTATAGAAAAACAAAACTAAAGAACCACTTACACATAGGAATGGGCGATATTTTACCGTTCACGATATACCGTCCAAAAAATTCCTCACGATAAGAATTTTTCATCTCGCGGTAAAAACGATAAATTCCCTTTGATAAAGTTTTTGTGTAAAAATGATTTATGGTTCTGCGTTAAATCCACAACGTACGGGAAGGAAGGAAGGAAGGAAGGAAGGAAGGAAGGAAGGAAGGAAGGAAGGAAGGAAGGAAGGAAGGAAGGAAGGAAGGAAGGAAGGAAGGAAGGAAGGAAGGAAGGAAGGAAGGAAGGAAGGAAGGAAGGAAGGAAGGAAGGAAGGAAGGAAGGAAGGAAGGAAGGAAGGAAGGAAGGGAAAAAAGAGGAAGAAAAGAAGGAAGGAGAGAGCAGGAGGAAGGAAGGAAGGAAGGAAGGAAGGAAGGAAGGAAGGAAGGGAGAAAAGAAGGAAGGAGAGCAGGAGGAAAGAAGGAAGGAAGGGAAAAAAGAAGGAAGGAAGGAAGGAAGGAAGAAAAGGGGAGAAGGGAGAAAACAAGGAAAGGAGGAAGGAAGGGAGAAAAGAGGAAGGGAAGAGAGAAGGAGAGAGCAGGAGGAAAAAAGATAGGAGGGAAGGAAGGAAATGAGCCTGAAAGAAAGAAAGAAAGAAAGAAAGAAAGAAAGAAAGAAAGAAAGAAAGAAAGAAAGAAAGAAAGAAAGAAAGAAAGAAAGAAAGAAAGAAAGAAAGAAAGAAAGAAAGAAAGAAAGAAAGAAAGAAAGAAAGAAGGATAAATTCCCGTTGATGACGATTTGTGTAACAAACATGGCGGATCTGAGAGCGAGATAGATTTATAGTTGAAAAGGTGGAGTTGAATTGGTATTTTTTAATCGTTATCGGGATAAATGACGGAAATTATCGTGATACATTTTTTAGTCCATACCGCCCATCCCTACTTACACACGTCTATTATTTAGTATTACTATGTAATATAATATTGTCACGCTATTTAACTTAAATTACTGAGTATTTTATATAACTAAGTGGTGCTCTGTCATCCTGTGACCTTTAATTCTTCAGCTGTCTTGTTTGTTGTTATTTTTTAATGCCAATGGTCTACCAGTTCTGCCACTGACCTCCATCAACGCTCTCCAGAAAGCATCCTGTGACTTGTGTCTGCCTCCGATGTGAGGTGGTCCCTGCCCCCTCTGGGGGGGGAAACCAGGGGACGAGGATTGTTTACTCACTCCAACTGAAATCAAGCTTAATGGCGGCGTATTCTCGTTCCTCTAATCTGGGCTCCCACCATAAAGAGGGTAGTGTTCAATTAGAGGTTACAGAATAATGTTGGAGATCATGGGCCGATGCTGTGTGTGTGTGTGTGTATGCTCCGTAATGACTGGCTAATGCTATCATGTATATATATATGACTCTGTAATGGTATCATGGCTGTCTCTGTATTATGTTAAGAGGCTCCCTGCTCCAGTAATAGCCTTGCTAACTTTGTTAGTGTGTCCCAGAGATTGCTAATGTTAACTAACTCACTTACGGCCCCAGATGACTCCATGTCAAAAGCTAATGTCATATTAAGGGGTCTGTCACAGTTGACCAGTGGGACCTGGTTTAGATTTCTGCTGCTCCCCTCTTTTATCTTCCAGCCTAAGCACTAATGGACGAGTGCCTTGTGTCTCTTTTGTAGCTTTTCTTTTCTTCCCAATTTCGGTGCAGCTCAACAATAAGACCTTTGTACACTACAAAAACTCAAAATCCTACCAGGAATATTTGTCTTATTTCTAGTTAAAATGTCTCATTTTTAGTCAAAAAATCTCATTACCCTTAAAACAAGAGTCATTACCAGAAAAATAACTTGTTATTTGACAATTTTCACCTGTTTCAAGTAAATTTTCACCTGAAATAAGTATAGAAATCTGCCAGTGGGACAAGATTTATCTTCTCGTTACAAGCAAAAAAAAATTTTGTTCTAATGGCAGATTTTTCTACTTATTTTAAGTAAAAATCTACTTGAAACAGGTGAAAATTGTTGTTTTTTCCAGTGATGAGTCTTGTTTTAAGTGTAATGAGATTTTTTTTTATTAAAAATTAGACATTTTAACTAGAAATAAGACAAATATTCTTATGATTTTGAGTTTTTGCAGTGTAGAGTCAATATCCTTCAACGTATGAAAACACAGGAATACCGTTGATTGCTCGTGTATTCACGCACGGATGATCAAACTCCGAGGTGAGTAAAAAGCTGTTGTCGTTTCCTAAGTATGTTGTTTGTGTGTTCCCAGCATGCTGCGGAGCAACCAGATCAGCTGCATCGACAACGGGACGTTCACGGGCCTGAGCTCGGTGCGCCTGCTGTCGCTGTACGACAACAGGATCTCCAGCATCGCCCCGGGAGCCTTCTCCACCCTGCACTCGCTGTCCACCATGTAAGCCCTTACCGTATGAACTGTTTTGTGTTTTTTATAATGTCCTTCCGATCTGATCCTTGTACCATCTGAAACCCGTGTTAAAATCTGTTGTCCTTATTGTCAAGATGGGATGCATTTCCCATTACAAATGTCTCCTCTCGGCGGGACCACTGTCTGATCTGATGTGCAACACACACACACACACACACACACAAACTCATAGCATATTTGTGCACATGCTGCTCACAGGACTCTCCTCTATTATTAGTATGGACTAGTCTGCGCTGAATCCCAGGATGTTTATCAATATTTCAGCATTTGCACACACGCTTGGGCGACCCAGAGAGCTGTTAGCGTGTTTTTTATTCTCTCACTTGCTGTAACACAGACGTGAAATATCGGACGGGATATTTGCTTAATTGATTTTATATTCTTGTTGTGAGTGGCTGTAGGGGAGGTATGCTTTCATTAGTTCGAGGATACTGATTGGTATTCAGTCTGTGCACTGAAAAAATATCTTGTTCTAAATTTACGACGGGTATAAACCGGCCATGTTACATAACCATTTTGAGAGAGAGAGAAAGAAGGTCGTGGGGCAAAAAGTGACTGAGAACACGTTTGTGTTCCTTTTATTTTTGAATCCTCTGACCACCCATGTGTGAAATGTATAAATAATAGATTTTATCATGTCAAAAAAACTAGCTTGATCCTGGTGTGCTTTTTCTCCTCAGAAGACAGAAATGCTAAGCCCCAACAGTCCCCTCTCACATCCTGTCTGCTCTCTCTTTATTTGCCCCCACACTTCCAGCTTTTGTTCTTGCTCTCGTGTCCTGCTGTGTACCTGTCATCTTTTATTCAAGTTTCCACCTGAGCCTTTTGGGAGGGGGAGATGGGAGACGAGGAGAGAAATATGGGGACATGGCTGTGGAGGATAGATGGGTCTACTGTTGCAGAAACTCGGCTGTGCTCAGCAGAGCTGTTGATTGACTGTCACAACAAAGAGGGAATCATTTCACATTCCCCTCATTTCTGGTATTTGTCACCAGAATTAGTTCTTCATTGGCTTTGCCGTTCCAGCTGATTTGGTATTTAAACACCTGTCTGCTGTTCAGCATGAAAACAAGATGCGCGTTCGGTTCATCCCTGTATCTTTCCTCCGTTCTTCCACTTGCTCTATTTCTAGTATCTGTCTCTGTTCTTAGTGCTTGTTTCCCTGTAGAGTTTATCCATTTAATTAAAAGATTAACACATTGAAAAGGAAGGAAGGGATTTAGCTTGTGGGGTCAATTCATTACAAGGAAATGACTAAATAACTCATCCCTATCTGTAGCCACCCACCCTTAATACTGTTGCATATAAAGCAACATTTAGGTTTATTAGTTCAGCAGTGGGAATGATGCAAGTCCACATCCTGCTTAAACTTCATACAGAAGAACAACAGAACCAATTAGATCAATCTTGCGGCTGTGATTTACTGCTAGCTAAAATGCTTGAATCTGTTTTCTTCCACTTTTATTCTTATTTTCTCGTCAGTTGTAGGTTGTTAAAAGGGAAGGAGGGTGAATTTGTCGTTGTTATGCCATCTAGTGAAGCATCTAACAGCTTTCCTCAATCTCTTTTTCCTTGACATTCACCGTTAATATTTTAAAAGACATTAGGCGTATTAAATCAGCAACACTGCGGTAAACCGAGAGCAAAATGGAACCATTTTAGAATTAGAGTTTATCCAACATGGTTTACCAATGAAAGGTAGACCATTTAGCAGAATGTTTTTTCTTGTCTTTTATTATTATCATTGCAAATGTTTAGATTTAGCCGAAACTGGATACACATTTTGGATTAAATGAATGTGAACTATCATATTAATAATCAATCTTGAACCTAAATGCAGCACAACATGTGAGAAGCTGCTATGGTGAGCTTGCTGCTGCCCTGCTGGCGCTGCTGGTGCCTGCTGCACCCTTTTCAGTTTAAATATGGCTCAACATAAATATTACATGAGCTGTGTGGAAAAAGGCAGCAAAATGCAATGACTGGTGATCAAAAATGAATAAAATGAGCAGATAACCTTTTCTTTCTCTCTTTCACTCTTTCTCACGCTGCCACTTTTACTTTTTCATCCAGCATCTTCTTTGTACTTTAGAAAATGAATTAAAATAATATCTGATCTAACCTTTCTTTCCTCCCATCCCCTTTTTCTTTCTCTCTTTGTCTTCCATCTAAATGTATTCAATTGTGCACACCAGTTATTTGTTGCTGTTTGCAAATACAAATACGAGCATTATTTACTGTGAATGGCTTCCAAATATACGGGCCTAATGGTTGTGCTCTTTCCTTTAATGTCGGCTTTGTTTCAATGCTTTATGGCTAGGGATCTCATTCAGGGTTATTCTGATCCAACAGTAATGTCATGTGGCAGATGCAGGTTGTTTTAACAGATCTTGGTATCGGGGAATTATTGCACTAAACTGTGTGAAAATGTGTTAAAATTGCTGCAGTGTCTATAACACTGTGAAGAAACGTTTTAAAGGCATTTCAGGCGTTCTCTTCATTTTTAACTGACCCTGACTTGGAGGACTTAATTTTTTTTTCTGTGTGCCCCTTGATATTTCCATAGCAACCTTCTCTCCAACCCGTATGTGTGCGACTGCCACTTGTCCTGGCTGGGCCAGTGGCTGAAGAAGACCCGGGTGGTGAGTGGAAACCCCCGCTGCCAGAGGCCGCCCTTCCTCAAGGAGATTCCCATCCAGGATGTGGCTACCCCAGATTTCACATGCGACGGTGAGCCTCATTTTCACGCTACCGTTGCATAAAGTGTTTCATTTTGAATTCTCTTTGGCTCCATTAAACATAATTGGAAATATGATTTTCACATAAAGCCGTGCTGGAGGAACATTAACGGTATAACTCTTGGTTTTAATTTTGGACTACTAAGCAACCGAGGATGTGCAGCCAGCACTAACAATTACAGCGTAGTATTAGGAAAAACAAAAAAGGTCACAGCCATAAACCCAAAACGAATGACATGTGCCAGTCAGCAGACATGTGCAGTGTGCAGATAAGAGCACAAGTCAAGAGAGTGAAAGGTAATTTAAATACCTCCTTGCATCATGTTTACTCATCCCCATAGCTGAGCGCATTTCCCAGAAAGACCTCTCAGAAGAAAATTTCTCAAGATAATTTTGTTTTATGGGGTAAAAATATTCAATTTAACTTTTAATTAAACCTTTAGGAGGACATGAAGGTTGGTCATAGGAAAAAGAAAAATAACATTTAATGAAACTTTCCCTGAAACCTCTGCTACAATGAAGCATTAGTTGCTAAAAAATTCAATAAAACTTTCCATATGATTGTAGTGTGGGTTGTTTCAGTTAGCAAAGAAGTGGCTGAAAGATCAAATGTTGTTCCCGGCAATTGTATTTAAACTCAAAGCCTAACATACATGCATAGCTCAAGTCTTCTGGTTTGGGAAGTTTAAATATTACTGCAGTATTTACACACACATCCACATTTCGTGTGGATAGAGTGATCCGTATCCGATCTGTGAGCGTCAGATGACGTCAGCTTGTGGTTTCCTTGGTGATGTTGCTTTTACCAGGACGGTGTCTGCGAGTATGAATTCGGCCGTCAACCTTGACGCCACAGACACAAAGTGGTCCCAATCTCCTCTCCATTACATTTATCTTCACCCCCCTCCCCCATACTGAAGCTTCTCAAGTTAACTTTTTTGTTTTCTGCCTCATTCTGCTCTCTTACCTCTTTTTCTTTTTTTTCCCCTTTGAAATCATTACACTTTTCTAATTTCCTGTAGCTGTGCTGCAACCATTTACTGAAAATGAGTTTGGAAAGTAGTTAACTGGGGTTGGTGCACGTAAGAAAACTCTTGGCGGGTATCAGACCTTGATCTTCACATACACACTAATCCACTTTCAGACTCGGGTCAGCTACACAAACATGGAATCAAACAGTCAACCCTGTTCACGCATCCAAGCCCTGATACGCACGACTCCAATCACAAACGCTGAGTGTTAACTTTTATTTTTGAAATGCAGCAGCTTTAAAAGAGTTAACATATCATGCTGAGACTCTTAAAACTATCCTCACGATGGAGATATGAATCTCCCACTGCAAAAACTCAAAATCTTACCAGGAATATTTGTCTTATTTCTAGTTAAAATGTCTCATTTTCAGTCAAAAAATCTCATTACACTTAAAACAAGAGTCAATACCAGAAAAATTACTTATTTGACAATGTTCACCTGTTTCAAGTACATTTTCACTTGAAATAAGTAGAAAAATGCCAGTGGGACAAGATTTATCTTCTCATTACAAGCAAAAAATTCTTGTTCCACTGGCAGATTTCTCTACATATTTTAAGTGAAAATCTACTTGAGACTCGTGAAAATTGTTGTTTTTTCCAGTGATGAGTCTTGTTTTAAGTGTAATGAGACATTTTAACTAGAAATAAGACAAATATTCTTGTTAAGATTTTGAGTTTTTGCAGTGCAGACTGGTTCTCCAAAAGAACAGAAGCAAAGCAACAGACTTTCAAACCTCCACATAAGATCCCATGTCCACTCTATTCATAGTTACGTAAAATGGCTCTTAAGGTGTCCAGAGGTAGCCGGGGGAGGTGAAGTTAATTGAATTTGTAAGAGGATATTTAGCACACATTTAGATGTTAGTTCAATTAACCAACTGTTGAGTGAGCCGGCCCCCCCAGCTACGCCTCCCCGTGGATTCAAAACCCACACAGAGATTCAGTCATGCGTACACAACTGGACTTGCACGCACGATTATTTCACATGTACACATCGGCTCCATTATGAAACTAGCAAAGTAAAAGACAAAATGGCCAAAGGACTTTGAAGGAAAGCAACGTACTCATTCATCGTGTCTTAGACGCTCGTAAGTTTTAAATCCTGTTGAATTTAGACGCAAATTTAAAGTAACGGTTTCAAAGACATGGGTATAAAGTTCCCCTTCTCCTTGTCTTCTCATAAGCACCCGCCCACACACACACACACACACACACACTCACAAAAGCAAATTGCACTTTTGTTGTGATTGGCTTCGTGTCCAGTCTTCATTATCCTTCATTATGGTTTTAACTCGGCTTGTTTTACATTTGGGACCACAGTTCAACTACTTGCGTACCGCACCGCTAGATTAAACCTGCACGTGTGTGAGTTTGTGTGTCAGCGAAGGAAATGGAAGGCGTTTTAAGCCAAAAACAACACCCAGCTCCGAGTCTCTGATGATTCTTATCTCTGCGTGATTACAGTCAGCCAAATGTTTCATGTCCCTACGCTTGTGATTATGTGCATGTGTGCGGAATAAAGCTTACTTATCTGAACTCTGCATTTCACTACAACTGTTCAGTTTAACTTTAATGTTTCTTTTTTTTTTTTGTAATACGACGACCCAATGGAAGTGGAAGCAAAGAAAATTCAATTATTAGAAATAGAGGTGATGAAAATACATGTGGAACTGTTGAAATGGAGGTGAACTGAAAAAAAAGCAGTAAAATTGTCTTGAGATTTGAAAAATTGAAAAGGGATTTGATCATAGTGATACGATGTAGAACATTTTTCTGTCTCACAGTGGTTAATCATCGTTCACAACACAAAGCTGCCAGTTACCATTTCCAGAAAGAGGCCTCAAGGGTGAAAGTAGCAAATACGTCACTGAATGAATGGAAGTGATGAAAATGCTTGTGAATTAAAAAAGATATAAGAATATACAATGATTGTGAATTGAAAAACAAGAGCAATGAATCCTCAGTTGATTTTATTAACTTCCCTGATTTTTGTTACAAAGTGTGTTGTTCTGATAATAATCATTTACTTTATATTATCATTCACAACATCACTTGTTTTATATTTCCAAGACAGGCAATTTTTGTCTTTTCCAGCTTAAAAAAAAAAAGAAAATCCCACCCACTCACTTGTAGGACAGAAATATAATTTGTATAAACTCATACAGAAGAACACTGAGTTGCCTAATTCTGGTGGATGTGATTTTCCAAACAGGAAACTCTGCAGTTTGGTACAAGGATGGTCTTTTTCTACTGAAATGCTTTACCATCTTCATGAGAAGGGTTGAAATTGAGAGTTGAGCTTCGCTGATTGGGAGTGGTTTTCCACTTTTGGGCTCAGAAGAAATGAAAATGTATCAAAAGTGACATGTGCTACAGCAGAAATAAAGTGTGAATGTTGTAAACCATATGACGAGTTGTATAACATGAGTAGACGTCTTTAATGATTGTTTCTTTCATTCTTTAGGTAGTGGACATGATAAATCGCAGCTTTATCTTGTACTTGATAATGTTGAGATTGTGAGACGAAGGAAAAAGATGAAACTGTGTTTCCTTTTACTCATATTACTACTATTTTAATTAAGTTACTTTTACCTCGCCTCTTTAATTCTTGCAAAGGCACTAACGCTCGGGTCAAAATGACAGTATTCACCCTTCACATTCTTAGGTTGATAAGAGCCTGAGACAGTCCACATTTGCCAAATACCAATCTCAAAATAATGTTTCCTAATCATAGCTTTCCTTTTTTTAACTACGTAAGGAAAATGCAGAGAACAGGAAGTCTTGGCTTGGTCCTTGATTATCCTGATATGTGCAGGCTACAACAGTAGAAACATTGGGTATTGGTTTATCTTTTTATCGTCGCAGCATCTGGTTATTTGATATGGATTATAAAGCACTCTTGAAATTGCTGAGCGCACAGTTAAATTAAAATGGCCTAGGCCACATTAATAGTTTAGCCTTTTTTTCTTTCCATCCTGTTGTCCCTTCTTTCTAACCCAACCCAATTCTCTTTCCCTTCCCCAAGTCTTTTATTCCATTTGTCCCTGTGTATTTCCCTACCTCTCTGTTTCTCTTCATATTCGTCATTATTATTTCAGTTTTTCTACCTTCTTCTGCTTTTTTCTTCGTCTCATTCCGCCCTGTCTCGTCCCTTCTCTTTCCAGGTGTGGAGGATAATGGCTGCCTCCCTGCGTCGGGTTGTCCTGACGCCTGCACTTGCTCAGATGGCGTGGTGCGATGCAGCAACAGAGGACTGCACTCTCTGCCCAAAGGCGTTCCCAAGGACACCACGGAGCTGTGAGTGAGGCGTGCTGAACGCCCCCCCCCCCACCCCACCAGACACAGCCCACACAAAGATATATGTTCAAGGAGGACAAGAAAACAAAAATGATATGGCAGCCGTCATGCACATCCTTAAAATGAATATTTTGGTCACTGCATAGTCTGATACCGTGTGAAGTCACAGCCACACCCTCACAGACGCTAACACTTTGCTGCAGTGCAACAGTGATGCAACATTGTCCTCTGCTCCTTCACTTAGCGGCTCAGGTATGTTTGTGTTTATAATTTGGATGAAAGTTAAATATTAGTATTCTTTGTTTTGCTTTGAATTTTTCTTTTCTTTTCAATCAATGCAGAGGACACACTATTGCACCGCAGTGACGGAGCACTGACAGAGGAGACAGAGGACTGTGTAGCCTGAGAGCACACGCTGCGCTGCAAAATATCTCTTAGGCACTTTTATCCTTAGATAGTTATGTTTCACCCATTTGAGTTATGAGAATTTGAGTTGGTTTACTCTACACACCCTTAAGCACAGAAAGAGTAACCTTTTTCATACTTTGCCCACTTTTACAAATTGTAAATCCCCTGTAAGTGACGACTGCTACGTTCTTTAGATTGCCTTGTAATTCTCATTAGATTAAAGCTGCAGGAGTCTTTATAATAAAGAGATGTGACCAGTAAAAGGGAATGTCTATCATTAGTCTAATTGATAGACATGATGCAGTATGAAAATGGGGCTAAAACGTTGTTTATCAAGATCATGAAATCTGGCAACGTTCCAGAAACCAGATCTGTAATGTAAATGACTGAACTCACGCACAAGTGCACACGCTACCACTTGCATGCGCACAAACGCACACAGAAATCACTCTAGCTGCGAAATAGGTCCCCTCTACAGTCAATAGCAGTGATTAGGTATTGATCAGCCTGAAGAAGACACTCCATCATACTGTCCGCATGACCCACTTATGACCTGAGAGAGAGGATCATAAAATATAGGTGCACGTGCCCCAGTGTGAATTTCTGTTATCTAGGATCTCACAAAGTCTCGTAGACTAGAAGATGAACTCTGAAAGCAGGTTTCTTTTAGCTTCATTTAAGCAAACGCTTTTCCATATTTCTATAGTCGACAGAGCCTGTGTGGCTTATACTGTGAAATCAGTATATTACATTGCGTGACCATGAGACACAAAGGCAGAGGCATGAGGAGTCGTTGTGAACCCACAGCAGGTTACTAGGAGGGAAGACATAATTAAGTCATTTGTGCTATAATTGTGCATGAACCATGGATAAATTTAATTTAATCTCATTTTATTTCCATCTTGGGAGGAAACATATTGCTCTCCTACAGTGTTCTGTTGGCGAGCACATTGTCATAGTTAGTCAAATACACAGTCATGTCACACGTTATTGCTACGCATCATTTCTTTTGTTTGTGTGTCATTTCACACTGTTGATTTTTCCACCAGTGTCACCAGGCGGGCTGCATTAGTCAAATGAAGATTAATATCACTCTCGTGACTATGGTTTGATGTACCCATTAAGACTTAATGCAACACATGGCTCTTTGCAGCCTCCATGTTTGGAGGACGCCTCCGATTTGAACGAGTTTAGGAAACAGACGAGGGTGTTGATTAGCTTAGAAATGTAGCTCAGTTTGGTAGATTCACTTAAAGGAAGTGGAAACAGCCGGATGTCTAGAAATAAAGCATGTTCACCAAACCCTAAAAAACAGGCTATGAGTTAAACTGGATCGTTGAGATTTGTTGTGATTTGGTAAAATATAAATAAAGCTGAATTTAATTTACTGTAGCAGAAACTAGAGAGGTACATTTATAAATAGTGAATAAAAAGTCCATATGCATGACTTTCAAGGGTCTTGAGGTTGTTCTTTGTTAAACAAAAGCTTCCAGTGGCCGTTTGAATGAATTATAAAACAAAGATAGTGCTATAGTTTTTTAATAATACAGCAGCTGTTTAAAAGTTTAAGCTAAATGCATAATTCCTCTAACAATACCGTGCATGTACAAACTCTACCTAGACATGTTTTAAATCCTATAGCAGAAGAAAACAGTTGTTTACCAATCGTACAAAATCCTTCCCCACTCCTCTTATCGGCTTTTCATCCTTCCTGACGTCAACAATTTATGGAAGAAGTTGTCACTTTTCAACTTGTCACACTGACATTCGTTCAACCCCCAAAACCCCACCGTTGTGCAAAACACTGTAGAACATGCTAAATCACCTATGCTTGCTTTCTTGCAGGTACCTAGAGGGTAATATGCTGACATCTGTGCCGAAGGAGCTGGCAGGCCTGAAGCAGCTGTCACTGGTGTATGTGCCTCTCATGTAACCTTGAACAGAATTCACGGATGCCAAATTCTCAAGCACGACACCAAACCACCGCGGTTGCATGCGGCGTGTGGCGCGTCTGTTTTTCCATTTGCATTGACGGTGTGTTTGTATCTACGCAGGGACCTGAGCAACAACAGCATCAGCACTCTGGCGCCGCATACCTTCAGCAACATGACTCAATTAGCTACTCTGTAAGTTCCATAAAAGCGCCATGTTTTTACTTTTAATTTTGATTTATCACCCAAGCATCTCTCCCAAGCATATCTTCTTTAATATTTCTCTGCATCTTATCTCTCAATTGTTTTGTCCTTATCCCCATTTTCATTTAATGACTTTCTGAATTAGATTCTGCACTCTCTTCTGCCACTTTTTTCTTCGTTTTACATCAGATTTGGCATCACTTCAGTCCCACGTCTACACCCCCCCCCCCATCCCTTCCTCTCCGGGTCTTGTTTGTGTTGTATCTTTCTTTATATAGTCTGTGTTTTTCATTCTTCATAATCCTTTTCTTTTTGTTCTCAACACTGTTTTCACTCATCTGTGCTGCTTACTTTATTGAATTATATTTTCCTTCACCATTTCTCTTCCCTCCATTTCCCTCTTCTCCTCTTTCCCTTCACAGTCATTCATACTTACTGTACATAAACGTTCCTTTTTTGGCTGGATTTATCTTTCTGTATGTTTTTCTTTCTTTTGGCTTTCAGCTTATATGGGAAATTATGTGGAATTAACTTACTGGATTTTGCACGTCTAGACAAAGTTGACTGAGCACATTTCTTTCTTTGTAGCAACACCCTGTTTCATATTTCATATAGTTGCACCAAATTGCACTTGGGTGCTGCATTCTGCCACCACACATTTTTGTCAGCGAGGGATCGCTGGAATGCGTTCTGTGTTAAAGGCCTTGCCTAAACACACTTTTCCTGGTACTGAAGTCAGAGGTGGAGAATTGTCTTTCACTTTCTGTATCAGATGTTTCAAATGTTCTCTTCGGATTTATTGGCTTTTTGAAGATGAGAACGTCGTCTTTGGCTCCTTGACAATCAGCAGTTATGATGATGCGTTGTTTCATTGAGCCCCGTGCTGTGAGCCAGTGCTCTCTGCTATCAATTTGTAAAATATGTAAATGGAGCATGAAGAGTCAGCATCTAATATTAAAACCATAATCAGGCTCCATGATGAATAGCGTTAATGTTGTAGTGATAGCACCCTGGAATGGTCAACTTAATTATTTGATAGAAATCTGAATTTTGTCTTTAAACTCATACCTCATTTCCTGTCACCCTCTGCTAAACTTTATTTTTCGGTTTATTAGCCGTAAATGGGAAAATTACAGCCAAACTATTTTCTTATATATATAAAAATTGTTTTTTGCTTCATTTGCAACGTGTCCTCGTGTTAATTTTTTCCACTTCTGACCAAAAGAATGTGAAGGGTTTTCATTTGTTTCGCCCATTTCAATTCATCCCTCACCTTCAGGTTTGTGTGCATCATCAAGCCCTTTGTGTTTTTGTTTTTCCAGCATCTTGAGCTATAACCAGATCCGCTGCATTCCAGCCCACGCCTTCGACGGGCTCAGGTCACTTCGTCTGCTGTAAGTAACTGGCTTCATCCTCGAGTGCTGCAGTGGATTCAATATTCAACAACCCCCTCTGCTTGTTGTATTACGGAGCTAAATCAAAGTTTAATCACTTCCCCAATTTCAAGGCATGTGGCGTTTAAAACCTTGCCACACTCACCCAGTCATTTGTTGTTACTTAAAGCGGCAAAAATGACAATTTCTCATTTCTTTAATACTCCTTTTCTATCTGCATGCTCTAGCATTTCTCTCTTTCGCTGTGTTTTTCTGTCCATCCATCCTCGACTCCCTTTCTCTCCCTCCACCCGGTGTGGTGTTTGATGAATTGACTTTCAGCCTCTGTCTCTCTGTCATCCATTTGGTTGTCCACCCTCTGTCTTGGAAACCCTATATGCACACGCACACACAGTGTGCACATGAATATTGCTGTGTGACCACCCCTTACACACCAAGCCGCTGCACACAAATAAATCTGAAAAATACACAAATAATATACGTGGCACGCAAAACTGTGAGCACACACAGATTTGCGCCTTCATTTTTCAGTGACAGCAGAATTTATTGATTCTTATTTGTCACAGATGTAGGCCGGGTTGTTTGAAAGTCTGTCTAAAACCGTAATAAATAGGTGATTTGAGCCCTTCACACTACAAAGATTCTCATGTTTTGTTTTGATCACCCACCATCCATCCAAATGTGAATGCTTACAAAAATGTTCAACTTTGGAAAAAACACAAGGTTTCACATTCCTGAAAAAATAAGCCATTATCTCCGCTCTCAAACACGGAGGCAGATCTAAAGCGCATCCTCTGGAAGCAGTGAGGGAAGGTTTCACATCAAATCAGATGAACCCACTGACCATGCAAACCTAAGTTAAGCATGAAATAAACAGCACACTTTAGAAAAGATTTTTCCCCCCCCCCCATGTTACAACTACTGATCGATTGTTGGCCAGGTACCATCAAAGCAGCGTGAGATTTATGGTGGATTATCGCCCGGGAGGAGCCCATAGTGGTTTATCCTGTGTGGCCAGTGGTGGCCGACAAGCGTCTGTAAAACTGCATGATCTAGAACGGTCACTGCAAATGTGGGTGACGGTGGTGACACTGTAAACAAATGGGTTTCCGCAGAGCCCTCTCCAGCTAGCTGGTGTGATGGGAAAACAGTAGGTCCAGGCCAGGCCCGAGGCCTTAACTAAACCCAGTAGGGAATAACATGTTCAATCCATTTGCTCCGTCTCAGCTTCCATCAGCTGGCTCTCCAGTTTTTATCCGTGCACCGTTTTGCTCTCTTACTTGACTTCAGGCTGTTTCTGCAGACTTCTCAATAGCTTCTTCCACCCTGAAGTGTTGTTTTTTTTTCTCCTGTTCAGCAGCTTTTTCTCATTACTGGTAATCCAGGGCTTGGTTTTAGGAAAGCATGTCACTGTCTTGACAAGGATGCTGTTTTTCATAGCAAAAGTCTGTCCCACATTAAGTCGTGTGGCTCAGAGCATGTGTCCTGGTCTGCACCTCAAAGACCTCTCGCAGTTTCTCCTCAGCTCTTTTAAGCAGGTGGGCTTGCAGCTGAAGGAGAGAAGGAGCAGATCATGTTCTGCTTTCACAGAATGATGGACGGGTGGAGAACCTGTATGCATCCCTATAGCTTTTGAACAATTTAATGTTTCTATTTTCTCTGGTGGGGGAGTTGATAAACTGTTGAAACATTAGAAGTCTACCAGAGAGAGAGAGGGAGAGAAAGGCGTGGAAGGCGAAGGAAGGGGGTTGTGGTTGAAATCTCCAGAGTTTCTCCAGAGTTGTGCTGGACAGTTGAGTTTGTAGTCTGGCAATAGCCGATCCCATGCAGTGTTGCCTGCGGCTGTTGGCAGGATGTACCCTGCTTCCAAAATAGCACAAGTGAACTTCCTCTGTAGTGACGGTAACATATTTTGTATTACTCCATCTGCTACTAAAATAACACTTCAGTGTCACCTCCTTTATGTTTCTCTCACAGCTTGCTGTCTCTGTCTAGGTGTTGAAGTCAGGAATATGCTTTTGCAATCATGTCTCAGTTAAAAAGACATAAAACCCTATTTCCCATATTCCCTCTGTGTCCTCACTAGCTGTTAAACTTGTCAATCGTATTTGCCAGTGATCTTACGTCTCTAATGATCGAGGTAAGAAATAGGTTAAACTTCCACTTCATTTTTCTCTGTTTTACTCCTGCTCCACAACCTTGACGTTTCCTCTTCGAATCATCTGGGATTCAGGCTCTCAGTCTGGGTATTTGTTGGGCTTTTGAAAGCTCAGTCAGCTGCTGTAAAGCAAATATGTGAAATTGCTTAACACAGACTCTGGCTTTGATTAAATACTGAGTTAAACAAACTTGCCAGATTTAGTTAATCTCTTGGATGGAATAAAGTAATGGCAGATTTAAAGCACTTCTCTTGCCTTCCTTTCAATATTATAATACTGATATTATAGTGTTGTAAGGTGTGAAACTCCTAAATGTCATTTACATAAGGTAATTTTTAGGATCACCTTTTCTAGCATTACTAAACAGGTTGGTTTTACCGAAGAAAATAAAGTTTTTCTAACTGTAACCTCAAACTAATAAAGCTGCAAATATTTCTGTCGAGGAAAGAATCTCTTGTAAGCCACAAGAGGATATTCTGGTTTTTTAACGAGAGTGTTTACAGGTAAAAAGTGGTTTAAAAAACAAAACAAAAACAGCTTTGGAACAAAAGACCGTTGTTTGTCCAGGGATGAAGTCAGCGTCTCACTTTCTAAGAAAACTGTTTATGGCCTTTTCTCTGCATATTGACTCTATTTCTTATGAGGTTTTCACCTTGAGGAAGTTTACAGATGACTTTTTTTATACTTGCTCTTTCTTTCTTGCTTTCATTTTAGTTGATATTGCCATGGGGACTGATCCCTTTCTGCCCTCGCATAGCAACTGGTTGCCAGGCAGTCATCACTGTCACTTCCTCATTACCCACAAACCCCTATGGGCCAGTCTTGTGCGGGGGTTGTTAGACCACCATACACACGCGCACAAACACACACACACATACAGATGCACAGAAACACTTAAAGGCATTAAGAACCGACACAAGCACACATTTGTGAGGGCAAACACACAAATCTGTGCACAAAACAGTTGTAGTCACACTGATAAGGTCGGACCTTAATGCACACGCTGAATTATGCGTGCGCACACATGGATACGCACAGCTTTCCAATAGTTGTGGTTTGATAGCTGTCCCCTGCCACATCCCTTCGCTCTAATGGAATGTGAACTTATAACCAGCAGGCAACACACTCAGATGGGTAGGAGCACACACACAATGCAATCTCCGAGTCCTCAGAGACCAGAAGTTTCAGCCTCACACAAGAACACATGAATGAAAAGCCAGCGACACAAAAGAAAGATTCACATACACGCACCAATAAACATCTCAACTTTCTTGTGACACAAACTGTGTTCATTCACAGTCTGCTAGTTCACTATATGAGACAGTTCATATTCCAGTCAGAGACCAAAACAAACTATTGCCCAACAACGAAAATAAGCCCACTGTTTATTCCGTGTTATTTCTTCATCAATATTATATTTAGTTTCCATTCTTCGAGGGGTTATTGGGTTTGTGCATCAAGGAGCCACAAATACATTTTAAACACACAGCTCATGGTAATTACACAGTTGTATTGGTTTACTAGAAAATGTGTATCAAGCAGCTGGGAATTAACTTTCACTTACCTGGGAAAAAGATAGATGCAATGCAGCACATTTCTTTACATACACCCCAAATGCAGCTTCGAGTTTTCTAAATTTGGACCAATCACTTACAATAATAGTCACAGCTCTGATAAATGTATATTGAAGACAACGTGTAAGCATTAGTCATGTTAAGAAAAGAAAAAGGCACAAGGCTGTGTCTCATTCCCATTCTTGCTCAATCTTGTTAATTTAATCGAAGCAACACAACCTAATTCGATCAATGAACTGAAGAAAAGCTGAGTGATTTGGGGAAAAAAATACCTTTTAAATGTGTAATAGGGTAGGTATTGTGATTAATATCAATGCACACTCATGTTCTTTTATTTTTTCTAGGACACTCCACGGTAATGACCTGTCAACTATCCCTGAAGGGGCTTTTAACCACCTCACCTCGCTTTCCCACCTGTAAGTGCAGCCTCGAGTCCCTGTTTATCTCTGCTATATTTGCACAGGTTCTGTATCTCAGGAGTAAATCTCTATTCCCCCCCATCTCTTATAATTTTGCACAGGGCTCTCGGTGCCAACCCTTTGTACTGCAATTGTGACTTACGCTGGCTCTCTCAGTGGGTCAAAGCTGGCTTTAAAGAGCCCGGTAAGAAATCAATATGATATTAAAGTACCCGTGACCAACATTTGAAGTCAGCTTTTTGAAAAGTCTGATACTGTGTGTGACAGAAACAGTAGACAAAAGTGTTAAACCATGATTTCAGGCATTGCTCGTTGTGCTGGACCTCCTGACATGGCTGACAGACTCCTGCTCACCACCCCCCTCAACAAATTTCAGTGTAAAGGTAGGAAATCTCTACTTCTCTTTTCTCTTTGCCCCTGTTTTGCTTTCTTAATAATATCCTTTTGGGGTTGGTTGTAGGCAGGGAGGTGGCCGGTGGATGAACTTTTCTTCAATCTTATGTTAAGCTTCAGCACTTTTGGTCAGCAAATCTGTCAGGGTTTTGAAATTTGCATGATTATGCACATTGCCGGTCTGGGGCCTTAAGGAAAGATCCGTGTTTGACTCTTTAACATTCCTTTGTTGAATATGAATCTCATATTTGGCTGAATAAGCTTTGTATTGTTAGTTTGTGTTTAAACCCAATTATGTCACTTTAGGCAAGAAGGAGTTGTCGAACAATCAAAGCTGTCAAGCCTTTGGCCCAGCTTGGTCAGTTATGGCCATAAATTGTAAAATTATGCAACAAAACCTTCTTGATGTCACTAGGGTTGCCACCCGTCCCGTAAAATACGGAATTGTCCTTTATTTGAGAAAAAAATGTTGCGTCCCGTATTGAACTAATACGGGACGCGATTTGTACCGTATTTTCATTAACTTTTACACCATATTCTAGTTGAATTATTGAAATAAATGAACTTTTACACCATATTCTAGTTGAATTATTGAAATAAATGAACTTTTACACCATATTCTAGTTGAATTATTGAAAAAAATTAACCTTTACACCATATTCTAGTTGAATTATTGAAATCAATTAACTTTTACACCATATTCTAGTTGAATTATTGAAATAAATAAACTTTTACACCATATTCTAGTTGAATTATTGAAATAAATTAACTTTTACACCATATTCTAGTTGAATTATTGAAATAAATTAACCTTTACACCATATTCTAGTTGAATTATTGAAATAAATTAACTTTTACACCATATTCCAGTTGAATTATTGAAATAAATTAACCTTTACACCATATTCTAGTTGAATTATTGAAATAAATTAACTTTTACAGCATATTCTAGTTGAATTATTGAAATAAATTAACTTTTACACCATATTCTAGTTGAATTATTGAAATAAATTAACTTTTACACCATATTCTTCACCTGTATCTATATTCTACATCTGGGCTGATGTGGACGTACACAGCATAGGAGGATATTTCAGTTGCTAGTATGGTTGTCCGTCTTTACAGTCATGCAAGTTCAATGCTATTAAAGCACTTTAAACTTTAAATCAAAGCATTTAGTTTTTTCATATAAAATAAACACATTTTTATTCAGTTTAGAAGTTTTGGGGCTTTTTTTTTGGCTCCTGCGCTGCTGAAATCAGGGCGTCCCTTATTTCTATTTCTGAAAGGTGGCAACCCTAGATGTCACCCATGGGCTTTCTGGAGGGTACTTTTGAAGCCTCCTTCTCCTCTTACTGTGTGCTAGCATGTTGCAAATGAGTGAAACGAACGGGCCTGGGAACCTAGCTGGAACATGCCACCTCACATCAATCCCAGTTAGCCATTAATTAGCTATTAATCACTTTTTACTTTAAATGTATTTTATCAGCGCTGTCCAAACATCGTCATTTCAAGTGTCGCTACGCAAATAACAACAAAATGTGTGCTGCCGGAGTTGAAACGAAGACTAGCAGAGCTCCACATGACCCGTAGTGACCACTACAAATGGTTAAAGCCATTGTAGCCAACCTACACGACTACAAGTCCCTGCAGACTTACACTTGAAAAGGTCCTGAAATTATGTGCCGTGGTTCCCAGCTCCTTCAGCCGATCCATGCTGGACCTTCTGGTAAACATTTGCAGCAGAACCTCACATTTCAAATGTTGTTTCAGTGGGGCAACTACAAATGGCCTCTGCATTTAGCCAACCATTGATTAATACGAGCCACTTGCCTTTAGCTCAGCTTTGTCCTGGGACACTTCGGTGCCAACCCGTAGCTGGTCATGGTGGTCTGTTGGTAAAATGAGCATCACAGCAAAATATATTATCTTTGAAATATGAGTAATCATTATCTCCTTAGTCTTTCTTCACAGCTCAGAAGCTTTCGCTCAGAACTCAATACAGGGCTCAGTGCTAAAAGTGATGACAGCCAGCCATAGGCTGTGCCTGCTGTCAATCAAAGGTTCACACCCCTAATTATAAATTGATTGCTTTCTATACCTTTACCTGATGTAGTAGAAACAAATTCACCCCCTTATAGTTTTAATGGATATGTCGTCCAGCTATAGAGACCAAAACCCTTTTTTGAAGCAGGCAGTAAATCTGTTTATGTTTGCTACAAAGTTGGACATTTTAACACTTGAGTCAAATAGAGACTGACTCACTTTTGGATCCAGACCTCAGTGGTCAGTCGATGAACGTGAGTTTTTCTCAATTGCAAGACGTTAAAATGTTGGCGCTTATGCCGGTGTCTTTGGCAGTAAAGAATCCCCCTCCCCTCGGTTGTATTTGCTGATGCAGAGTGGAGTATTAGGCTCTGCAGACCTTTCACATCACGCGCTCCAGGGCTTCTCTGTGAACCAGTCACAAGACGATTTGCACACAAAAGACATCTTTAAAACACTTGTTTTTCCTGCCCCAAATATAAAAGCATGTTTGGTTGAGAAATGTACAACCAGGTTTATTTGATAAAGATAATCATAAGGATCATGTTGAACTTCAAGCTGGAATGCAGCTGCAGATGCTGAGGGTGAACGGCTGTCTAAGTGCATGTGATCACACTGAAAAAGATCCTCTCCTTCTCCCTTTACTTCCAATTGTCTCAGCCTATGAAACAAATCACATTTATTGCTCTCCAAAGCACTTTGGTTTCTTCCCCTTTAAGCTCTTGTCTTACCCACTATCCATTAAATGAAGTATAGGTGGGCTTTTAGCAGTGTCAATGAATATGTATGTCTACCTTTGACATGCCCCTTGCCCTTTTTCTGTCTTTTTATCCTCACTTCCCTTTTCCTCCTTTTGCTCATTTTTAAACGTTTATGTGCCTCGGTTATGATGTACAGGTCCGGTGGATATCAGCCTCCTGTCAAAGTGCGCCCCTTGCTTGGCAGGACCGTGCAGGAACAACGGTACGTGTGTGTCTGAGGCTGCTGGATCCTACCACTGCACCTGCCCCAATGGATTCAAGGTGAGCCGCTCCACCACCTTCACAACAGACAAACATACATGTAGTTTGATATACTTGAGTGTATTGTTCTTTTTAGTGAGTGAACACTGTAATGTATAAGGTTCAGTGTTTACTTTCCATTCAGCTGCATATTCGGAATATTGCACAGAACCAAGGACATCCTCACTCTTGACTCCCTGAATATGTTACACAGTTGCTTCATTGTCCCATTCATCACTTACTGTGTGGAAATCTGGGGAAATACATACAAAACAATCACAGACCCGATTTTTATCTTACCAAAAAGAGCCATTAGAGTTATAAACAAAGCAGATTATCGAGAACCAACACATAGATTATTCATAAATTCAAATGTGCTTAAATTCAGAGATTTAGTTGACCTTAAAACAGCGCAATTTATGTTTAAAATCAACAACAAAACACTTCCTGATCAGAAGCTCTTCCAAAGCAGAGTTAGCCATTATGAATATATGTTCAGGAAAACAAAGGCAAGAACCAACGTTAAACAACGATGCATCTCAGTGACAGGAGTTAATCTGTGGAACAGCTTAGATACAGAAATGAAAATGCGTAGCACATTATTACAATTCAAAAGCACCTATAAATACAAAATGATTAATACATATAAAACAAAGGTATAATACACATAGGCATGTACCTATGTGTGTGTGTATGTATGTGTGTATATATGTATATCTAAATCCTGAATACACTAGTTTTTAAAAGCTAACATTGTTTTTTTTGTGAAAGGGGTAGGCGTCATGAGCTTGGGCTTCAGTCTACACCTTTTGGTCCTTGGTTTTTAGTTAAAATTGTATATATATATATATATATATATATATATATATATATATATATATATATATATATATATATATATATATATATATATATATATATATACCAAAAAATTATATATTTTTTGTATTACACTAATGATTTCCACCTGTACTTTGGGTTATTTGTGTTGTGGAAATTGAAAGGACCAATAAACTAAACTAAACTAAAAAAAATATTCACCAAACAAGGCCTGAATCAGGATTTTCTTTAGGGATTTGTGCTACACTTGGTCCTCACAACACTTGCCCTAACCCAAGTCTGGCCCATCGCATTTCGGCTTTATCTGGCGCACACAGTACATGCCATAACCAAAAACAGGTGTCGTTTACCACTTTTGCGCCACATCTGGCACTCATAACACTGTTCTGGCCAGAGCTGTAACTTAGCCATAAGTACCAAAAATATCCCAAATCTGGCCCCTATGTGTCTGCAAGCTGGAACCATTTATTGATGCGGTGGAAATCAAAATTCAGGTAATGTTGGTGCCTTTTGCTTTTAGTTCACAGTAGCACCTACAAGTGTTGTCATTTAGCTGACCTTTTTCTTTATTATTTTTTTATTTATTCGCATTTCAGCTCCTGAATGGCATTCGCAGGCATGGCAGCGACAAAAAAACGTAGTTCCTCACTAATCAGTTCCTTGTGTGAAAGATATCCTAGATTAACAGGCGTGCTGCATAAGCCTGTGGTATTAACAGCTTTACCGGGCTTAGCTTCAGCCATGTCTGCATAATGTAGCTACCTGTCTGTCAATTGAGAAATTTATGGCAGCGCCTGTCTGCGCTGCGAGTACTTACTGATCAAACAATAAAAGGTGTTATGCTCATCACTCAATATATACACTCACCGGCCACTCATACCCTCACCAATTTATTAGGTATACCAGGTGAACCTGATGAAGTTGCCGGTGAGTACTTATGCGTTAGACAAGAGCTCTGTGAAAAGTGCAGTCTGAAATGTGTGTTGACTATGTATGAGCGTGTGTGTAGGTGTGTGTGTGTGTTTGTGTGTGTGTGTGTGTGTGTGTGTGTGTGTGTGTGTGTGTGTGTGTGTGTGTGTGTGTGTGTGTGTGTGTGTGTGTGTGTGTGTGTGTGTGTGTGTGTATGAGCATGTGTTGCAGGACTGTGCAAAACTCTATTTTTCCCCCCTTTTTTCTGTTTTCATTACGCTATGATGAGTTCTCCAGCTTTATGTTTGGAGTTGCTGTTCTGCAGCATCTAGAAAACAGACTGTATATAAGAAGATGGTCAAAGCCTTATTTCGCACAACACAACACTCGTTTTGGAAAGGATGGTTACATTTGGAGTAAACTAGAAAATAAACAGGAAATACTTCACCAAATGACTGATAAATGGCTAACATGTGGGTAAGTGGAGGACTCCTAGGCTCAAAGATGCACCTCTCACTCATTTCAGCTGGTTCCAGTCATGTAAGATAACAAACTGGAAACAAATGCTGCTCTGTTTAGTCTGAAGTACTTTCACAGTACTAAATGTGAATATATCACATTACTGTACAGTTGATTTCATCTGTATTTAGAAAACGTTGGCTTTTTGTCTTTAATGGGGATATATTTTCCTCCTTTTTTGATAAGATACACTTCTGATCTCACGAGAACGCACACCCGGCAACCTGTTACTGGCGGACAAAGCCTGAGACTTTCTTTTAATTAAAGCATCACTTGCCAAGGTCACAGACAGCGGAGCAGGGACTGCTGGCGTACATGCGTGTGCGCCTGTCCTTCCTCTGTTGATGTCCACAGGGATTATATTAATTAAAATGTGTTCGAGGTATCAAATAAGGAGCAGTGATGAACCAAAGATGAAGAGAAAGAATAAGGCAGATGAGGGAGTAGACTGTTACTACACAGGCTGAATGGAAAGAGATGAATAGAAAAGAAAACAGCAAGAAATGCGTGAGGAAACAAAATGTAAACAAGATTATGTGATAAAAAGAAAGGAGAGACAAATAATGAAGATGGTGACTGAGAACAGGAGTAAATTTCCTCTTTGTAGCTTTCGTGAGGCAAAATGTGTTGTTGGCTGAGGTTTGTTTGAAATTAAAACTGTCCTCTCAGGGGTGTGACGGGGGAGTTTATTTGGTTCTGTGTACAGGAGTGTTGTGATATATGATACAGCTCCCCGTGAAAGACATTCGCTCAGGCTGAAGGTGTGCAGCGGGGAGAGAAATAAATCAAAGGAGCTGAATTTCTTATCCCAACATCTTTAAACTCTGTACCCGCATTTATGAGTGCGTATATGTGTGTTGCCGTTAACTGGTCGTGGATTTGTTCTCTCTTTGTTTTCACTGCAAAAACTCAAAATCTTAACAAGAATATTTGTATTATTTCTAGTTAAAATGTCTCATTTTTAGTCAAAGAAAAATCTCATTACACTTAAAACAAGACTCATCACTGGAAAAACAACAATTTTCACCTGTTTCAAGTAGATTTTCACTTGAAATAAGTAGAAAAATCTGCCAGTGGAACAAGATTTTATTGCTTGTAATGAGAAGATAAATCTTGTCCCACTGGCAGATTTTTCTACTTATTTCAAGTGAAAATTTACTTGAAACAGGTGAAAATGGTCAAATAACAAGTTATTTTTTCTGGTAATGACTCTTGTTTTAAGAGTAATGAAATTTTTTTGACTAAAAATGAGACATTTTAACTAGAAATAAGACAAATATTCCTGGTAAGATTTTGAGTTTTTGCAGTGTTCGAAACTGCAACAATATCTTCATTTTGTAACTTTGTGATTGAATTAAACTTTTATTTGACAGATACAAGTACAAATGTAATGATTTTAGCTCACCGACTCCAGCATATTTGGAATATATAAACAAAAGTACAAATTAATACCAGCAACACATTCAAAAAATAATTGGAAGAGAGGGATGTTTTCCTTTGTATTGCATCCCTTTTATTTTTAATTAGACTATTAAACTGATGATATTAATTGTATGAGTTTTGCTGAATAGAAGATTTCAGTTGTTCAACGGTCTCCTGTTCGTCGTCAGCTCGGCTGCTGGCAGGCCCTTCAAGCATGTCGACGAAGCTAAAGCGTTATATTGTCCTGCAGTATAAACGGCGTAGCGCCTGAGAACAGACATCACCTTGATGGTCGCACGTCTCTCCGAAATTACAGTCCGCACCTCCACATCAGTGGTTCCCTCTCAGAGTCGCGGGTCACATGTCTGGCTGGGCGACGGGCTCTGTTGAGTGACAAAGGCTTTCCAAGGTCCGCCTGAGTCCATGTGGCTGATCGTGGCAGCGCGCCAGTTTCTCATATCGCGTTGCTTTTGACAGCTCGAGGGTCATGTGCACGTGCTTGGTCAGTGAAGACACTGAAAATCATTTTCCTTTTGTATGTGCCTGGTAAATAAAGGTTGAAGTACAGTAACATATTGCAGATTTAATCACTTATTTTATGAAAAAAAACAACATGTTTATTCAACGTTTTATACCACTGTAAGCTCATTTGTCTTTAAAAAGTGAAATAAATAATTTAATTGTGACCACCTCGTCATGTTGTTTTCAAACGTCTGAGTTACCACATGTGAATACATTTCTGGCTGAAATTTAACAAGATTTCTTCCCTGTAAAAAGCTTAATGAAGGGCACAATAAAAACACTGAAACTGTGTTGTCGGATGTTTAAATATAGACGGGACGGGTCTTGTGTTTGGTGGTGACCTCCTTTGCCTCTTCTTGTCTTCTTCTGTCCTCCAGGGTCAAAACTGTGAAATCCCCATCAACGCGTGTATCAGCTTCCCCTGCTCGAACGGAGGAACCTGCCACATCCAGACCGGCCTGGAGGACCACTTCAGGTGCAACATTTACTTACAACTAACACGTCATACAAAAATGTATCACACACCTGAAATTGTTGCATTTGCAATTGTTTTTTTTTTTTTTTTTAATTTCACAGCATTATTAAGATGCTTATTCAGCATATATTTTTGGTAAAGATGACAGAGAAGAATCATGCAAGAAAGAGTCACTTCAAAGAAAGACTTTGGGAATTCATTAAGGTCCTGGGTTAAATCTGATCGCTCTCTCTTTTTCCCGGTGCCTCTCTCTATTATTTTGAGATGTTTTGAGAACTTCATTCCGTATTTTCATCTAAAGGGAAAATTATCTTCACTTGGCAGCCAGATATATAGATAGTGTGATTAGAGTGGACAGTTTTGCTTCAGTGAACAATGCATTACCCAAGATCACAACTTACTCTGACCTCATGATTGGAGGGGGGGGTTGTAGGGCTTTAGACAGACAGAGGGGGAGGATATTTAAAAGAAAAAAAACATTCAGGCTTCTTTCATTCACGTCCTCAATTACTCCAAAAGTTTTTTTGTTCTCCTTTGTGCATAAAAGTTGATAGAAACTAAAGGTTAGCCTCTCTTTGACTGAGATTTGAAAACTGAAAAAAACGGTAGATTTCACCTATAAATTGTTGTTGCAAGACTAGTTAATATGTATACTTGCATTGAGAGTAAATGTTGAATCTGTGACCAAATCAAAAATAAATAAAAAATCATTGACGTTCACCCAAAGTTAGTCAGATGACAAAAGTTTCAGTTGTTCATCCTTGGGAGCGTGGACGGCACGGACTTGTTTCTGTCAGCCCTGACTTGAAATACTGGACTTAAAATACTAAACTTTGCGTTTCCCCCCCCCCAGAACAATTAATAGAACAAGCGAAGGAGTTATATTTGTGCAAAGATGTGCAAATGTACAAAATATAACTGCAGAATTGAAGCAATCGAAATGGTCAGCAGTTATTTGGTTGTGGGATGGATTAAAAGCACGGCATATGTAGGAAGGTTTTTTATAGGGTGCATTTACAGCGAAACACTTCGTCTGTTATTAAACTAGACCAAACCACATCTAAGGCACAAGTTTTATACGATAAAAGTCCGAAGAGCCAGCGGGGCAGGCTTGTTAGTTAGATTTCATATACTCTAAAAGAAATGATCTGAATTCAGTACCCCTTTTTTGACGACTATCCATGGCCGTGCCTGTCTGGGTAATCACTGTCGCTCTATCCATATCTGTCCCAACTTCCTGACAAATAGCAATTGTAATTGAAACAATTGTCCTAAATACCTCTCTGCCAGATCTGGGTTCCCCCGACCCTCCTAACAAGAACTCTGCCCTTCGGAAGGCTTTGATATAAGTCTGGCCTTTTACATGGTAGCGTGGTAATGCTATTAGGGATCTCTTTACCCTTTGCAGGTCTTGTTTTAATGGTAATAAGAGCACAGGTAGATACTTTCACCCTCCAAGAAAGGCACGGAGAAAGAAAGGGTCAGAAGGACAACTAAACCAGAGCTCCTTTGTCATTTTAACATTTCATATAATCACTTGAGGATATTTAATAAGTCCAATTTAGTTTGTAGCAATAGCCCATTTGTTAAGCTATATAATTTAAATGTCAAGAAAATGATTTGATTGTGAGGCTGCTCTCTGACCCTGTCAGTCCCTGCGGTGATCTTATTATTTCATTTTCTTTGTCTTTTTTCTCATGGGAACACTTAATATAATTTTCCCATTTCTCCTGCCTTAGTCCTGCTTTCACTTTTCTTTCATTCCCTCTCGTTTTCCTTTGATTTTTTTTTGTTCTGGCCTCTTTGCCTTCTTCGAATATTAAGTACATTTATAACAAAAGTTTTAATGAGATAAAGAGAACAAAAGACGTGATGTCATCAAAAACATAGTTTGTGAGTGGGCTGGACGGTGCGCTTCCTCTCGGTGCTGCTGGATGTCCATACCGTAATTAATTTTAAGTCGACGTACTCCAAATATGAAGACCGCTGCACGAGCAGATCGCAGTGGGCACTTTGGAGGAGCAGCCAGAGACGTGAGTGCAGCTTCAACTGAAACCAAACTATCCGGCCGACAGGGTGGAGGCGACCACTGACTATCATACGTGTGGGTGGACAGAATGGCCAAGATAAGTGTTGGCGTGAGAAGAAGTCTGGGAGGCGGCAAAGTCTGATTAAAAAAGTTAGCAAAATAAAAAGGGAGACAAAAGAAGGGAGCAGAATAAGTTTAACTGGGTGCAATGGAGGACAAAAGACACTCGGCCGCTAAAAAGGGTGAGTGCACCAGAGTGGGCTGATAATTCTCGCTCTGTTATGCTGAAGCAACTTTTTCTCCCGGTTTTTTATGTGTTGGCGTAAAATTCTTCACATCCAACTTTAAATTTCATAAAAGTGTCTTGACTTAGTAATGTGTAGGAGTATAACAGAGGACTAAAACGTCACCAGACTGAGAAAGTTGGCAAGTGTACCCTCATCTAAAAGTAGAATTTCTGTTCATGATTTGTTGTGAGGAGCTATCCTGACCGAGATGCAAAAGATGGAAAGTTTGAGGAGGTCAAGGGCTGATGAGTCGGCAGGAGAGAGGGAGACACGTGGAAGAGAGGGGGAATCTATACTTTTATACACACACACACATACCGTGTATATATATATATATATATATATATATATATATATATATATATATATATATATATATATATATATATATATATATTTTCATTCATTTCATTTTTATTTATTCCGATCATGGAAATATGCAAACAAAAGAAACAAACAAGTAAAATGACAACACAATCAAAAGCATATTCCATAACCAGAAAGGAGCAGGAAGAAGAAAATCTTATTATACCTGCCCCTCCCTCAAAACAAAATTGAACAATAATAACAGATGGTCTGCACAATTACTTAGTTAATATCACAAGAAAAGAAAAACAAGAAAATAAAAGATAGATTGTCTGTCTCCATACGCATATATTATAAATCTTGACTATTTAATCCATACATTGCTATTTTTTTCTCTTTAAATGTATTTTTAAATTGAAATATGTTTATACAGCCCTTTAAATCATAATTTAATGAATTCCATAACTTAATTCCAACAATTGAAATGCTCATCTGCTTTAGAGTTGTTCGGGCAAATAAATATATATATATATATATATATGTTGTAATTTGTATACAAAATACAAGTTAATTAGTTTGTCTTGAAAGCTCCTTGTTGTTGGGCGAGTTGAGCAGAAGTGTGTTTGAGCAGCTGATTGATTTGCTTGATTCATTTTGTGTAATTTTCTGAAGTTCCACAGCAGGAGTCGACGCCCGAATCCCAATCCCAGTGTCATAATGCCCGTTGTGCACTTGTGTGTGTTCATGTGTGCAGCTGCGCGTGTCCGCCTGGTTTCGAGGGCCAGCGTTGTGACATAAACCCAGATGACTGTGAAGACAATGACTGTGAGAACAATTCTACCTGTATCGATGGGGTCAACAACTACACCTGCGTCTGTCCTCCAAACTACACGGGTAGGCACCCCCACGTATCCACACATCGTCTGTTTCTGCGCTAAAATATTCCTGAAAACCCTCAGTCTTTCCCTCCCGAGAGGCTGCGACGGTCAGCAAGTCTCCAGACTTACACAATCTTATTTTCCATTTTACTGGATGGTAACGTGGTAATAGACAGGCTCTCTACTGTGACCTGAAACTGTTCCTGCAGGAGGTTTAAAGAGCAATCACACAGAGGGGAAAAGGGAGGGAGGAGGAAGGAGAATGACAGTGAAATTGCAATGAAGGACTGTGCACTAAGGAGGAAGAGAATACCGACAGAGGCCAAGGAAGGGGCTGATAAAGACAGAAAGGGCGAGATTGAGAAATAGACCCAACTCGGAGTTTGACGACTCTAAACCGCTGACGGTGAAGTCGAGATTTTCTGTAACGCACTTGCATCAAGTCCCATCTGACACTGGATCTAAGTCAATGTACACAAACACACTCACCAGTGCACACACCATGTCATTAACATTGTTGGCATTGAGAATCCTCGCGCACTGCCAGCCACCTTACCGCATACAGCTGTTACACACACACACACACACACACACACACACACACACACACACACACACACACACACACACACACACACACACACACACACACAGAACTTGTTTCTTTGGCTCTGAACTGTCACTGAGCTCAGTGAACCACAACGTAATCATCAGGTGTCACATTAAGAGGACAGTCCTTCGCCGGTTGCTCAGCTTTCTTCAAACTCAGCACCCAGGAATATTCACGTCACATTTCCACCACGGAGATTTCACCATTTTAGCTGCGAGACATCTGATTCTCCGTAAGCGAAGAATATCGGATACACGTTTGAGAGAGTTTAGTCATTTGTCTTTTTGAAAATGATCAATTACAAGTAATTTGATCATCTTTAGGTGTAAAATAGTCCTCTTGGAAGTGATGTTTGCTCTTATAAATGCAGCTCATAAATGCAGCTCATTTCCGATGGCTTTTTTTGGCAGATGAAGAAATAAAGTGCATCAGAACAGCATGTCTGGAGAAGAGGCTGTTGGAGACAGAGAGACAGACAGGGAGGGGGAGGGGCCCGTTGATTAGATTAAAGCAGGCAGAGAGCAATGGAAATGTGCTTGACCTTTCTCCATCTCCTCCTCCTCCTTATGACCAACTTCAGCCGCTGAAGCTCTGTGAGGACGGGTTTGTGTGTATGTGACATCAACACCACTGACACACAACCTATTTCCCTCTCCATCAGCTCTGATCGCACTGTTCCTTTTGTAATCACTACATGACGCCTTCCACTGATGTCTGACGACTTAAATAAGATGCACACGTGTAAATTATCTTTGTCCTAACCCCTTTCTCTTCCGTTTTCCAGTCATTCAACGCTTACAAAGAGTGCGTGTAAAGATTAGTTGGACCCCCTGCACCTTTTTGAGTCATCTGTCTTCTTGCATCTTTTTCACACAGCCAGACTAGAAAATATGAATATTTTTATGCCGAATATGGCAACGCATGTGATAGATAAACAAAGCACATCCAGTATTTAACTGTTGACTGAGCACTACATGTAAACTTTTTCATTGCTAGAAAAGCAAGTGGAGTTCAGCCGTAACAAACAAAGATGGGTGTGTTTCTACCTCTGTCCCCAGGTGATCTGTGTGATGAAGTGGTTGACCCTTGTCTCAGCGGTTTCGACCCGTGTCTGCACGACTCCAAGTGCATTCATGTTGGGCGCAGGTATAGGTGAGCAACTGCTTTACTGTGGGCAATCCTTCCTGCAAGTAGGCGTCTGAAAGAGTTCGGAAAACACATCAATGTGAAAAGTGATGGAAGCTGTGTGGTCAACGAGCTGCAATCTGGCTTTTTGTAGAACGAGAAGAATAAGGGTCGTCATTGCTAAAGATTACTGTCCATAGACAAAATCCATGTTGATAAAGGCTCTTGACTTGACAGATTATTTTAACAGAAATATTATTCACATTGATTCATTGAATCATGTAGTCTAGGGGTCGGCAACCCGCGGCTCCAGAGCCGCATGCGGCTCTTTAGCGCCGCCTTAGTGGCTCCCTGAAGCTTTTAAAAATTTTTTTGACCTTTTTTCCCTTTTTTTTTCTCCTTTTTTTCTTATTTTTTTTCCTCTTTTTTCCTTTTCTTTCTTCTTTTTTTCTATTTTTTCCATTTTTTTTCCTTTTTTCTTACTTTTTCCTTTCCTTTTTAATCTCGATATTTCGACTTTTTTCTCAAAATTTCAATTTTTTTCTCAATATTTTGACTTTTTTCTCGACATTTTGACTTTTTTCTCAACATTTCGACTTTTTTCTCGACATTTCGACTTTTGTCTCAAGATTGTACTTCAACATTAATTTTGACATTTCGACTTTTTTCTCGAAGTGCATAATGAAAAAAAAATCTTCCCCCAGTTATAACTAATATAGATACATGCAGCATGTGTTGCCTTCATTCTAAGGCTTATACAAGACTTTTCATTTTTTGCAGCTCCAGACATATTTGTTTTTTGTGTTTTTGGTCCAATATGGCTCTTTCAACATTTTGGGTTGCCGACCCCTGATGTAGTCTATGGAAATTATGTTGTCTATAGAAATAATATATATATTCAATCCCAAACTCCTCGATTTTTGTACTTTAACCTTTAAATGGTTGTAAACTAATGTTTTACAGCAGGTGTCTTCTTTTAGTCAGTTATTTCATTCCCTCTTAATGTCCCCTCAATGATCTGATTAAGTTTGCAGGAGCATCAAAACCTGCAGTTCCTCGAATGGCCCGATGGGGCTCCTTTTCAGCTCTCGGTCCTGATTAAAGCACAAAATAAACATGCTTAGAGTTTAGTTAAAATCAAGGGGGCCGGATCTGTTTGGTAGCACTCACAGTTTTCTGGGTGCAAATCTGAAATCATCAGTTTGCTATTTTGCCCCAAGAATAGCGAAAAGACAAACCAATGGAAGATGTCAAGGTGGGAAAGTATTTTTAAGTAGTTTATGGGAACTCCTATAGGGGGTATTTAATGTACCCCCTCCACATTGACCTTCTTCATATAGAGCTTCAGTGTTCCCTTAATGAGCATGTGCACAATAGAGAAGAACCCAACCTGTCCCCTCATTATATGATAAAACTTATGTAATCTCCAGGTAAACAATTTTGCCTCCACTCACACACACTTATCGAATCCATATTTTCTTGTCACTCTAGGTGCGAATGTTTACCAGGCTACGTCGGCCAACATTGTGAGCAGGACTATAATGACTGCTTGGAGAATAAATGTCAACACGGTGCAGAGTGTGTGGACGCTGTCAACGGATATACCTGCGTCTGCAAAGAGGGTTTCAGGTGAGAGGCACGAAAACGGCTCAGACACAAACATAGTTAAGTGGTGAAGCAGCCAGACAGGGAGGAAAATGCAGATGGCACTTCATAATCAGACGGTTGACTGTCTCGACCTACTGAGTGCATGTGTGTGTGCAGCAGATGCAGCACCATGTGGTTAATTATAGCAGAGACTGTTGACGAGAGCGAAACAAATTCATCACAAGGGACAGAAGTTGAAAAAATGGGGAGGAAGAGTTGTGTGGGGTATATATATATATATATATATATATATATATATATATATATATATATATATATGTGTGTAAGATAAATACAAAAAGAATTTAAATTAAGATGACAAAACATACAGCGTCAGTAAAATGCAGGGAAAGTTCGAAGTTTCACATATGCAAAAAGATCCACAGGGACACGGATGGAAGTACCGAATCAATTGTATCCATTTCCTTCAGGAATATTACTTTTCCATCTTTTCCATATGTAATGCATGATGGAGACAAACTACAGTCTGAGTATTAACAAGCCTTCATCAGCAGGTACAAGCACAGCAAATAATCCAATTTCATGTTTCTCAATAAGTTATCCTCTGTTTAATCTCCTTCTCCCTCAGTGGGCTGTTCTGTGAGAACCCTCCACCAATGATCTTGCTGCAGACCAGCCCCTGCGACCAATCGGACTGCCAGAACCGGGCCCAGTGCCTGGTGGTTGCCGGGGAGCCCATTTGCCGCTGCTTGCCCGGTTTCTTTGGTACTAATTGCGACAAAATGGCCACCGTTCACTTCCTGGGTCGCGACGGATTCGTGGAGCTGCCGGGCACCAAGCTCCGTCCAACTGCCCATGTGTCGTTGCAGGTAGCGTTAACCACCCACCTCTGTGCATGCAAGTTCTCAAAGAAATCCCGTCCTCAACAGTTATCCACAGTTATTTCTCTAAGAAAGAAACATTTTGACTTGAAGGGACAAAAAACACATTCTGAAGCAGTCTAGTCTAAGAAAGAGCTGCATTAGTGAGAAGAACACAAAACAAATGTCTACAACACCCTCAACTTGAGCCTGTGCACACACACACACTCATTTACACAGAACATACTTTCTCTGCACCTGAGAGCAGGGTCCTAATAGAGACAGATGTTCCTCCTTTTGAAATTAGAAAGTAGCTAGAGAAACAAAAGGAGAGTAATCTAATTGAATCGTACCACCTGTTTGGATCCATCGGAGCATGTGCGTCTGCATGAGTCTGCTTGTATGTGCTTTCCAGGAGCGCTGATTGTCAGTGCCAAGTCTGTTAAATCTCTGCACAAAGGCCCTGACTCAGAGGCAGGAGAGAGAAAATAAAAAACACTAGAAAAAAAAAGAATGAAAGGGCCACAGCACTTCATAAATCACTGTGTGCTTTTCCTCTTTAACACTTCTTCCCTTCTTCTGTCTGCAACCCAGTTCTCTGTCTACCTGTTTTTCTGTATCTCATGTTTCTCCGGCTCCCGTTTTCTTTTTCTCCCCACTCTTCATTTCTTGCATTTCTCCCTCCGTTTCTCCTCTTCGCCTGTCACATTCTGGTTTTTCCAGCAGCTTGTTAGCAGGTGTTGACTTGGCTATGCTCCATTGATGCCAGAGTGTTAAGTGCTTGGCCCCGTGGCCCCATTTCCACTCGCTAGTTAGTTAGTGCTTAACAGAGCACTGAGCAACCGTGACATGTCAAGTGCGTCTCTGTGAGAAGGAGTACAATTCACCTTCTTTATGCACTTGTGTGGGGGAATTTAAATATTTCTTGGTTTTCAGAGATTTATGGGGTTTAGTTCCTTTTTTTTTTAGATGTTTGAGTTTAGATATTGGTTGACTGATTACCTACAACATTACGACCACTGACAGGTGATAAATCTCATTGCAGAGCTGAGAATCTTTGGTTCCTTGTGGATTTCTTTTATTGATCATACACCTAAACTCCAGCCATAGTAGCCTCTCCCACCTATATCTTAGTTCAGCTCTATGACTACATCTGTTCAGAGATAGATAACAAGTCATGAAAACAGCAGGTGTGGTGTGGTAAAAGCCCTTTCTAATGGCAGCAGCCTTCCTCAGGGTGAAAAATACCTTCCAGCAGTGCAGCAGCACAAATAAATAAGAGTCCAAAGCATTTCCAGGCCTCCAGACTACCCTAATCCCAATCTAATCAACTGTCCATGTAATTAACTGGTATAAGTCGGGTCTGCTGAGGACTCAACTTGCAGTCCACGGAACCCAAACAATCTGCTGCACAATTGCAATCCTTCAAACGAGCCCAGAAGGTCCTCGAATGACTCGAGATGCAATCAGAAATGTTACAACGAACCTTCATTTCTGCATTTGCTCTGCAGCATCTGCAGCTGGACCCTGCTCCCCTTTCAAAGTCGGGGAGTAGGGGTGTCACTGTAGAAGACCACATGCATCTGCACAAGCAAACTGTCAATTAAATAAATAGATTACCAAATTAAATAAACAGGTATTCCCAGACTGTGGAAAATGTGTATTTTTGTCTCATAATAAAAGTGTGTATTTATAAAACTAGCACTTGCTTGTCATTAATGTGTTTGTCTTATTTTCACATACTTTTTGACTTCTCTAGGTGGCGACAGACAGAGACAACGGTATTCTGCTGTACAAGAACGACCAGGACCCCCTGGCGCTGGAGCTTTATCAGGGGCACATACGCCTCATCTATGACATCACCAACTTCCCACCCACCACTGTGTACAGGTAAACGCCCCCGCTGTTGAACTGGGACATGTCATACACGTGGAAAACCTTTTCTATTCAATTTGCAATATATTTTACCATCGGTGATGTTTTTTCCAACCCCCGATGTTGGTGGTTTTGACTCTCTTCACTTCTTTTGTGTCAAGAAAGTAGAAACTTACTGCCAGTCATACTGTTTCCGGCAACCATGCATAACAAAATGTGCTGTATATTTAAGATTCTGCTAACTGACTTTGGCTTGCAGCAGTTTTAGCCTTTTGTGTCACAATTAGTGGCCGTTATTTGCACTGCAAAGGGTCAGTTAAGCCTCCTTCAGTTCTTACGTGGAGGGCAGACATTTCAAAGCTTTTTATGCTGGTAAAAGATGAATGCAGCATTTTTATATGTTTAAGGGGCTGTAAAGAAATGAACACAGACACGAGACAGCCATGTGGTTCTGTTTATGCCATATGTGGTGTCTGCATACACAGACATGTTCACACATTTCTCAATGCATGTGATTCACTCGTGCACTCGGCTCTGTCTGTTTCAGTTCTGTGGTCACCATGGGCCATTTGAATGAAAAAAAAAAGATCTGGGCTACGATGGGATAATTTTTTCCCCTTTATTTGACATGTTCTGTATTGAACGTGGGGGCAGCATTGCACCATGTGCTTAGGAAGTCACTCAGCAGTTACTGGGGAAAAAAAAAACATATTACAAATTAGAAACTGTCGTTAAGAGATATTCTTTCCAGTTCTACCAGAGTATCATCAGGTTTTAAAACTGGTTTGCTTGAGTGCATTGTATCAATAATAATAGGGTTGGACAATACTGAACGGAGCCAATCCATTCAGTTTCCACTGCCCCTCTTTCAAGGATCAAGGTTCAGCTCAGCTGCAGAACTGCTGCTCCAGAGCTGCAAAAACTCTGAACTATTCAGGGAGACATCAGCGGACCAGATGTAAGACATTAAGCCATGCTGGCAGAGATTTTTGTCTGTCATAAAGTATATATATATATATATATATATATATATATATATATATATATATATATATATATATATATATATATATATATATATACTATCCTGTTAGGTTTGTCTAGTTTGCTTTGATTTAGATTTGTGCAGTCTTTCAATTACTATTGCTTTTTTTTTTCTTACATACGAATGAGACTCATTCGTGGGCTGGTTTGGTAGAAAAGTAGGAGTCACAAATCCTTAACTTGACCTTATCCAGGATATGTGTTCGTGTTCACAATAAATGACACGTTGGAAAAGGCCAGAACAAGACAAAAGGAATGGACCATTAGAGAGGAAACAGGGATCGAATGATAAGAAAAAATGGAGATGAATCTAATTAAGCGCTGGCACAGATGTTGTGGGGATGGCTGAAAGAGTCCAGTAGATGGGAGAAAAAGTACAGTCAAATGGAGAAATTGATGCACAGAAAAAAAGATTAATCGGCTAAAAAGCAGATGCACTAATCCTGGACGGAGGGGATGAGCTAAACACCAGACAACAAGCAATTAGCGCAAAGTTGGTAGAATACATTACCCTCAAGGGGTAAAACAGATGAGCGGCACAAAATAAAAAGTCCATGAAATAGGGTTGAACAGCAGGATGGATAAGAAAGGATTGACGGATGACAGAAAGATGGACTGAAAAGGGTGAAAAACAGAGGAGGAAAGTAAACCACAGACTGAGTCAGGGAATTATCCTTGTCTGGCCTTGTTAACGTGACACGAGCCACGCCTGGGAGGGAGGGAGACAGACGGACTGACACAGGGCAAAAAGACATGGAGATAGAAAGTGTGCAGGAGGGAAAGGTGAAAATCAACAGGAAGGGACGGAGAAACTCTACAGGAGTATCAGAAGGTCAGATGGAAAGAACGACAGAAGATGCAATCAGACAGTAAAGAGACAAAGCCCGTCAACAGTTGTGAGGTTTAGCTTTTATGCATCCAATTAAATGTATCATCTTTTCATTGTATCTCTGTACGTATTAGAACTGATCTATCTTATCTGTCCTTTTTGGGAAAAGCACAATATACCTCCTGAAACCACATGACAGAAAATCCTGCCACTGTAAAAACCCCAGTCTGAGCTCGCGGGACCCGAACGTGCATTTGATCATTTAAGTTTTCTGTTTGTAGATTTGTTAGAGATTAAATTTTCTCTTTGTATTCTGTTATTAAAAAAACGTAAAGCCACTATGTAGTCATTCTGCTCCGCAGTGCAGAAAATGTATCTATAGAAGGCAGAGCAGGCAGTAAAGGTATATATGGGGGACGGTCCAAAGGAAAGAAGAAAAGGAAATGCACATCTCGGCCGGGAAAACCAACATTTATTAGGAAAAAAAGCAAAGGGAATTTTTATAATGAAAATTTAAAAAACAACAACATAGAAGCAGCGCGTTGAAGTGGGAGAGTGCTTGGCTTGTGGGAGGAGAGAGAGTGACAGGAGAGCTGAGAGAAGGTGTACAAGTCCTTCACTGTGCCCTCATTAGCAGCAGATGACAGAGGTTATGCATGCTTAGTGTTAAATGAAGGTTTGTGTGGGTGGGCGGGTTGGGGAACAGGGATACAGAGCGTGTGTTTGTTTTGTATTAATGTGGTGCCCTTTACTAAATGTCACACTAATCTCCCATCAGGTCAAAGAGAACACATCTACTGTTATTCATCTGTAAGCGACAGAGGGTGGGATGCAGGGATGGATCGGTGCATGAAAGGGGTGACAAAGAAAGGCAGAGGCAGCAGAGGAAAATGATTGGGGGAGGGATGAATGGACGGAGAGGGAACAAGGAAAAGACAGAGGGTGGATGGAGAAGGATGATGATGGATGAATAGAAGAAAATGGAAAATGATACAGAGTGGGTTGTTGTAAAGAATGTAGGAAGGAAGATGATTTAAGAAGACGGGAACGGGACGGGCAAATCCCACCTGCACCAGGATGGGTGTTCCTTTGTCACCAAGTGACCTCCATCCATCCAGTTTCCTCACGCGCTTCATTCTGTTCGGGGTCGCTGGGTGGGTGGGGAGGGCGGGGCCTGTCCCAGCTGTCATCAGTCCAGAGGTGGGGGACATGCTGGCCAGGTTGCTACTCCATCACATGGCTACACACACAAATGACAAAACAGTGACTACGTTTACATGCAATCAAAATCTGGGTTATTGCTAATATTCCGGTTACTGAAACATTCGGAATATTCTGTTTCCATGCGTGATCAAACAGGGTTATCCCTGTTTACATGGTGATTAATCATTTGGGATATCTGGATCAAACCAGCGACGCGCGGGGAACGTCATGACGCAATTCCCGTCATTTCCGCTTCTTCTTCCTGTATCCAAATTCAAAACAAATGCTGCTTCGCAAAACTTTTCGCTCACCTTCTTGTAAATCTCGCTATCCCGCTACTTTCTACCGTCTACAAATGCCAAAATGTTCATATCCTTCATTACATTTATAAAATGATTAGTCTCCTCCTCACTCCAAAAGTGTGGCGTGGTCTTGCTTTTCGTGGTCTTGCGTTTCTCCATGAGGAGAGGTGAGGTAATGCTCAAGCAATGCGGACAAGGGAAGAAATTAAGACAGATATTGGTATTCGAGGCGGGGGGTCGGCAACCTGCGGCTCTAGAGCCGCATGCGGCTCTTTAGCGCCGCCCTAGTTGCTCCATGGAGCTTTTTCAAAAATGTTTGACCTTTTTTTTACTTTTTTTTTTCTTCTTTTTTCCTTTTTTTCTTCCTTTTTCCTTTTTTAATCTCGATATTTCAACTTTTTTCTTGAAATCTTGACTTTTTTCTCAAATTTTGACTTTTTTCTCGACATTTCGACTTTTTTTTAACATTTCAACTTTTTTCTCAACATTTCAACTTTTTCTGGACATTTTGACACTTGTCTCAAGATTTTACTTCAACATTAATCTTGACATTTCGACTTTTTCCTCAAAATTTTCGACTTTTTTTTCAACATTTCGACTTTTTTCTCGACATTTCAACTTTTTTCTCAAAGTGCATAATGAAAAAAATCTTCCCCCAGTTATAACTAATATAGATACATGCAGCATGTTTAGAAGTACGTACTGGACTCAAAAGACCAAGATTCCTTGCGAAAAGAACATGCGCAGAAAACAAATTCATGTTCCGTTTGATCGGGATATTCCGTTTGGCGTTTACATGAACGAATATTCGGGTTAGAAAAGGAGTAACCCAGGGGTCATATTCGGGTTTTTAAAAACCGGAATATGAGCAAATTCGGGTTATTCAAAGGGGTTATTGGTGTTTACATGGCCGTGCAAAACCGGGTTATTGCTATATATTCGGGTTTTTAAAAGGGTTATTGAGTGCATGTAAACGCAGTCAGTCATGCACACACACTTCTACTGACAATTTAGAAAGAGCAATCAATGTGCATATTTCGGGACTGTGGGACAAGTGGGTGTATAAAGGAGGATAACTGGCTGTAGACTGGCCTAGAAGTGGCAGAGAGTGGGAACCTCAGGGGTTAAAAGCTCACATGAAGGGCTATTGACCGAGTGTCAATATGTGTAGAGTTGGGAGCGTGTCAGCTTTGCTCCGTTTTGCTGAAGCTGCCTGAAGGACTGACATGCCATGATTAGAGCAGGTTCAAGAAGGTAAAATTCAGAATGAAATGAGGCACCAAGTGACTCTAAGGATGCAGCAGGTACACTTTTAAAAGTTAAGGTGTTCACAGCAGAGTAATTAAAGGAGTTAGCACATGTCCTGATGCAGAATAAATCTCCTCACTGGGCCATCATATTGGTTTCACAGGCTTGCTTTATTGTTTATGCATCACTCCACTCTCCTCATACTTTAAAAGTGCAGGTTTTCATTACTTTTTGAATAAATATAAAATGTTCAATTAACAGCTAAAGAACATTTAAATCCAGTATTTTGTCAGTTGTGTTACTCTTCCATGCAGTTTCTTTTCAGGTTTAGGTCTTCTAAGAGTCTTTTGTGACCACATTTAGGTGGCTGAATGAAGGCACTGAGAGTCAAAACCACAAGGATGTGGTTAAAACAGACAAACAATCCTGTAACACATCAATATTACAGGTTCTTCGGCTTGAAGTCAATTGAGACATTCTAGTACTGAAACCTCAAAGGCCTGAAACAACAAGTACTAATCCCTGGTTCTACATCAAAACACTACAAACCTCCTCCGGAGATGTACAAATTTCATCTCAACTCGCCAAACTGGTTTAATGAAAGCTAAAAGAGCGAGAAGGAAAGCAGTAAAGAAGTTCTCCGTTTTGTAGCTGATGACTAATTGAGGTTACCACGGTAATACAGAACTTGGATACTCATCTGCTGGGCATCATTTTAATCAGATTGGGCTGTTCCGCACACACACACACGCACACACACACACACACACACACACACACACACACACACACACACACACACACACACACACACACACACACACACACACACACACACACACACACGTCACCAGACAGAAATGTTCTCTATACCCACTTACAAACAAACAAATCAATAAAAATAAGAGTCAAGTAGGCAAACATGCACATAATTTGCAGAAAGACTGCCCATTTAGGTGCTGACTTACATTTAAATGCATTCACTCAAATGATGCATAATGGCAATAGCTTGTATTTAGGTTGAACAGTGTAGGATGACCAGCATAGTTTTGTGTCTGTGTGTGTTTTCTGCTCCAAATATGTATATATATATATATATATATATATATATATATATATATATATATATATATATATATATATATATATATATATATACTTTCTATCTTTTTTTTAGTTTGAAATAAATTCCTGTAATTGACCTGTAATTACTTGTAGGCTTGTATTTTAAGTCAGTTATATGAAAAAGGAAAGTTTGGGGATTGTATGTGTATGTGCTTATTCAGAACTGTGGACTGACAGGAAACTGACATCCCTTGTGGGTTTGCGCAAATACAATGAGCGTAAGAGAGGGCAGTTGCAATCTGCCACAGCTGCGTATTTGCTTTTATTAAATTCTGTAATGGTCTGTGCAAAGGACCAGCTTCAAAGAAGGCAAAATACATACTTAAGTTAGCACACACGCAGACACAATTATGTGTACATCAAATAAAATGGAAGTGCAGCATGTTGAATGTTCACAAAAATCTGCATCTTCTCACGAGTTAATTAGGACCATGTGAATTCAGGGAAGTGCATTTACATATTTCTAACTTGTAGAATCACAGATAAACATGCAAAAACAGGCAAGCGTTCTCCGGTTCTTGAGTGCATCCACTTCAGAACGCTAATGAGACCTAATGTGTGCAGACGTCGAACTCTTGGGTTCCCTGTAGGGCTGCAGGCTTCAACACGCCAGCCCTCTACTGCCATCCGGTGGTGTGTTAGTTTCACTGCGATTCAGACGGTTCCGCGTGTGCTTGTGCTTTCCTGAAATTGGGTGAATGTAGATCCTGTGCAACTAATCAATTTGAGAACGTTTTTGGCCGTCTAAACTCCTTTTTGATGTCACCATCCAGCCACTTGAGCACATGAGAGGAAAAGGGAGGAAGAGGAGCTTTTAAAAGCAAAGCAAAGAGGCCTTAGAAATGAAATGAGTGTTGATATGGCTGGCGAATAACATTAGGGATGGAAACAGGATCAGAGTAGAGCTAAAAGAGGAGCTATAAAGGGGAAGAAGAGGGGAAAAGATAGAATTGATGTAGGGGGAAAAGCAAAGCAATACTGGGAATGCAAAGCAAAGATAAGAAACGATGGCGGCGGAGGTAGAAAGTTTCTCTTTCAAGCAAGAAAGCCATCATTTTGTTTGGGCACAACAGGGCTGTTTGTGACGTTTATTGAATTACATGAGCCCTAATATTAACCATGCATGTGTCTGTGTTCAGTCTGCAGGGAAGTTCTTATTTTCGGCCATGAAAAGAAAAACTCAACTCATAGCTGTTATTACAAATCTGTTCAATATAACATTAGATTTTTTTTTTCTTTTATCAACATTCACTGAAGATCATAAATGGAATACATTCTAAAGATTTAATTATTATCTTTTATCTTGTTCGGTCAGATAGAACAGTGGTTCCTAACCTTTTTTCCATGGAGCCCCCCCTACTTGTGTCTAAGACCAGCCGGGCCCCCCGACCCGTACGTACTAGCAGCAAAAGAGTAAAGTTATTCGTTACAAAAAATTTGACAAAAAACGAAAAATGAACATTATGTTTTTTTTATACATTTCTCTTTGGTTTACCCTGTACTTTGTTTTTCTCACCTTGCTTTTGTGTCACCAATGTATAAAATACGCACAAAAAATGATTGCAAGGACATAAAAATATTTCTGAAAAATGTCTCTTAATATGAGAGCAACATTTTTTAGCATTTTTCTTTTAACAACCTGTCGGAGTAGTAGTATGATTAAATGTTGAATAATTATATAATAATACGTTTTTATCCTGATAAATAACTTTAAAATGATTTTAAAATTTAAAAATGACCAAAATATTTTTCTACGTGGGTTTGTACAGACTGGGATTACTGTATTCCAGTGATGTAGGATTTTTTTATTTATTTAACATGTGTAAATATAATTTTTACAACTGCATATCCTCAAAGCAGGCAAAGTTTCGCGCCCCCCCAGAGATCTCTGGCGCCCCCCCAGGGGGGGCCCGGACCTCAGGGTTGGAGACACTGAGATAGAAGGCTATAAGAGAAGTTAGAATAAATACTTTAACTCTTGTGAAGACGTACTAGTGTGTTCCTGTGTATGTTGTAACTCTGCTCCGTTTCTTCTCTGGTTTCTGACTCCGTCAGCATGTTTGCTGCAGTTTTCCGCAGTGACCCACCTCCATACCTCGCAGCCCTGCTCCACTGGCTGTTAGTGCAACATCACTGTAATGTGAACTCTCTGTAAACAGTTGTCCATCAGAAATAAGTCGAGGCGCTTTTGCGAGTTAGCCAGTAAGCGACTGCAGACAAAGGGAAGTATTGTTTTTCTTGTGTTTAGCTGCGTGAGTCTGCAGCGGACCACCAGCAGAAAGAGCCGCGCCACTTGTTCCCTTCTGGTTTTGATGTAAGCGACTGGGTGAACGCAGAGCCACAGTCAGTTTTACCAGCCCACCACCTACGTCTCTTTCCCCTTCTGTCCCCCACTCTCGCGTTCTCCCCTTCTGTCAGCGTTGCCAAACCACTGTCTCTATAGCTGTCTGTTACCCCTCCAGTGGAACCACTTGGTGGGGAATCTCAGACCCACACTCACTCACAAACACACCCTCTCCTCCCAGCGCAGGGTCACAACGTGGTGCAAAAGGTCATGATACTAATTCTAAGCATGATTCTTTTCATAGAAAACATTTCCTCCTCTAGGAACATTATCATTTCCTCACCTTCTTTCTTCACCGCTGTGGTCTAAACTGATTGGGTCCAGCTTTTAAATTGTATAAATCCAGTTTGACCCCAAAAATGTTAACTCATCAGAATAAACAAGTTAATGTTCCGCTTTGGGGAACGACTGTGGGCCTCAACCCTGACGTCAGGAAATCATAACCTAGATCAAAGGCACAATTTAATCTCTTCCACAAGAGAATGTAATTTTGGTGTTTTATACGTGAGAATAATATTTCAATATTTATCTTCTTTTTTATTTTTCATCGTTGTTTAGTTATGTCACTTTTCAAACACAGAAAAATGAAGTGAGGAAATTCTGTTTGTTTTGACAGTGTTTGGAAGCGGCTTCTTGCCTGGCGTTTCTGATTTACCCTCACATTTTTCTTCCTCCGCAGTTGTCCCATCTGGTGTAGAATCCATCAGTAAACTCTCACCATCACAGCCACCCTGACAAATCTTTCCTTCATTTCTTCTCATTGTGTGTGTGTGTGTGTGTGTGTATCTGTTTATTTCAGCGTTGAGTCGGTGAATGACGGACTTTTCCACACAGTTGAGCTGTTGATCCAGAATCGCTCCCTGAGCCTGGTGGTGGATAACGGCGCCCCGAAGAGCCTGGGCAAGCTAACGCGCCAGCTCTCCGTCGACCACAACACTCAGCTGTACATAGGAGGTACATGTACGCACAGATGCACACATTCATACAGATCTGTAGATGCATGTACCGAGCATGCAGATGTTACTTTTCCCTGCCCCCCTGTTTGTGCTTTCTTTTTTTGCTTTTTTCTGTGGTTTTGATGCTCGCCATCAATGGGTACATACAAATATAAAGCACCAGAAACATGCAAATAAGCACACGCACTAAATCCCAGCAAGGGTTGTGGTGAGGAAGTGGAAAACTGTTTTTGTTCAACTATTCCTCAAAAAAGAAGCAAGACACGCCTCTGAGAACACTAAGCCTTTTCTCTCATTTGCTAGAGAGAAACATAATGTAACTGTGCACTAGTGAGAGCTATGATACCACATTATTGTGGAACCGTTTTCTGTTTGAGCCAACCAAGAACAAAACCAGACAGTAACGTGTGTTTCTGACGCAGTCCTTCTGTCAATATACTTTACTTTCCTTCCATTGCCATCATTTTCCTTGCCATATTTGTCCTATTTTTTTACTCCCAATGCTTTCAGCTGTATTTACGTATTTCTTGTTCTTGTTTCTTCTTCCTAGGCGTCCCATCGCAGGTTGTGGCTCTAGGTTTACGTCCTGGTTCTGATCGTGCCTCTCAGGCCTTTAACGGCTGCATACACAACTTTAAGATCAATGGAGAGATTCAAGACTTGAGTTTTAAATCTGCAGGACATCGACTGCAAGGGGTTGAAGGAAAGGTAATTACATTCTGTGCATACAGTATCTAAACTTAAAAGGAACAATGTGGAATGTGAAGCCAAAAACTTAAAAACATAATTTCAACTGAAAACAACTGCAGATAATGTTTTGGAAATGTAATGGCATTGCACTCCCAGCAGTGCTGATGACAATGGCTTTAATGTTCTCAGTCTTACAATAACGATATTTACCAGGTGAAGGCCCCAGCATTCTTGTCTTCACTAACAGGATCTTTTCCTTCTTTGGTTCTGTCACCAGGGCGATGGCATCCTCGCAGGGTGTCATTCCTGCAGTGTGTGTGCACAGGGCGCCTGCAGAGAGGGAGGGGCGACGGGGGTCACTTGTGATTGTCCTCCAGGTAGGAGAGGGGCTCTGTGTGATGAGACGACAGCCTCAAATCCCTGTCAGAACAGCAGGTGAGTCAAGATAGCAGGGACCGAACCTTCGTAGCACCTCCAGCATAGTCGCCTCCTGCAACATGTTTTCTCTCTCCTCTTCCCTTTCCACTTTTCTCCAGATGTGTTCACGGCGTATGTGTGCCCAAGGGTCCGTCTTACAGTTGCCAGTGTAAAGAAGGCTACCAGGGTCAGTACTGCGACCGACGGCAGGAGCCTTCGGCTTGCAGGGGGGTTCGCTGTGGAAGAGGAGAGTGTCGCGTATCAGAGGGGGGAGATCCCGTCTGCCACTGTCCGGCAGGCTACACCGGACCAACCTGTGACACAGGTAATGCTCTAGCAATGCGGACAAGGGAAGAAATTAAGAGAGATGTTGGTATTCTAGGCCGGGGGTCGGCAACCCGCGGCTCTAGAGCGCCGCCCTAGTGGCTCCCTTTTTCAAAAATGTTTGACCTTTTTTTTTCTTCTTTTTTTCTCTTTTTTTTCTTTTTTCTTCTTTTTTTCTTTTTTTTTCTCTTTTTTTCTTCCTTTTTCCTTTTTTAATCTTGATATTTCAACTTTTTTTCTCGAAATTTCGACTTTCTCAAATTTCGACTTTTTTCTCGACATTTCGACTTTTTTCTCAACATTTCGACTTTTTTCTCAACATTTTGACTTTTGTATCAAGATTTTACTTCAACATTTATCTTGACATTTCGACTTTTTTCTCAAAATTTCAACTTTTTTCTCAACATTTTGACTTTTTTCTCAACATTTTGACTTTTTTCTCAACATTTCGACTTTTTTCTCGAAGTGCATAATGAAAAAAAAAATCTTCCCCCGAGTTATAACTAATATAGATACATGCAGCATGTGTTGCCTTCATTCTAAGGCTTATACAAGACTTTTCATTTTTTGCGGCTCCAGACATATTAGATTTTTGTATTTTTGGTCCGATATGGCTCTTTCAACATTTTGGGAGGCCGACCCCTGTTCTAGGCGAAGGATTTTCCAACAAATGCTCACTTCTCCTGTGTCTCCTCCTCCACCCTTCAGCAGAGTTCACGTGTCAAGGAGAGCTGGTGAGGGAGCAGCTGAAGCGGCACCAAGCCTTGAGAACATGCACGTCCATCAACAAGATTCCTCGCGATTGCTCCAAATCCTGCCAGGCTTCGGCGCCCCCTGGTGTCTGCTGCGGCGTCACCAAGACCAGGCGGAGGAAGATTGCTTTCCGCTGCAGCGACGGGAACTCGTACACGGAGGAGATGGAAACAGCTCAGGATTGTGGCTGCTCTAAATGCCCCTTGTAACAGCACAGCAGTTCATTTGTTTGTTCTGCAACACACACACCGCTGCCGTTTGGTGGATTCTGCAAGTCTGTGAGGCCGTCACTCCGACATTTTTCCACTGATGAGCACCAGCACTGCACGTTTAACTTCCACATCATGTTTGACCGCTGCCAATCATTGCCAAGAGACATCACAAAAAGAAAAGAAAAGAAAAGAAAAAAAGGGACATATGTGTGTGATTTTTGACAGAGAGAATATATATTGTAAGATATAAGTGAGAAAACATAGAACTTATTTTTATTATGGATTTTTTTGTAAGGTGATAAAAGGACTGATGAGCTGTTTTTAATATGTTTATTATATAATGTGTTACATAGTATAAAGTATTTTCTACCTTTTTAAAGAAGGAAAAATACACAACAAAATCAATTAACATTCCTTAAAAGTATATAAATTTATATGTATGTGTAAATCTATTAAAGACAAAAGAAAACAAAAAAAAACAACAAATATTTACTCTAACCAAATGAATCTTTGTATCATCCAAATGTATGTGCATGATGGTGATGTGAGTGCCGATGTTTTGGAGGTCGTGGACACTGAGAGGGCAGGTTGAAAACGGGAGCTTGCTTGATTCCACAACAAGAAAAAGTTTTATCCTCCCTCCGGGAGGTTGAAAGGGAACTGTAAGTGCCGAGCTAACCTGCTTTCTTTATGAAACAGACATCATCCTCACATGTGAGTTCACAAACAAAGACTATCCACAGAGAGGATTTAACAGTTTTGCTCTATTAATGTGTTATTCTGTAGTTTGCTTTTACACAGCACACCTGGAGCCACACGAGGTTTGAAATTAAAATCGCTAAGACTTCCCCATTCATTATAAGTCAGATAATCTCATCCTTATATAAGAATAATAACAATAAACTAATATAGAAAGTTAGCGGTTAACCGATTAGAAACCTGTTAACTGCTGACATTTAGAAGATATGAAGAAATCCCTGATCAGCTGTAAGAGCTTGTACGTCAGGCCCATCAGAAAACACCCACGTGACGCAGGGAAGTCGGTGCGTAGTCGGTATGCTTTGTCGCGTCATTTTCACAAACGTGACGTCTGGTGAACTAACTAACCATACGTTTCCAAAACACTACACCAAAATGAGATGTTGGATTGCTGGAGTCAATACAGTATTTTCAGCTGTTAACTTTGGTACTTCAGTTGCTGCTCGTGAGCGCTAGTTGGTCGAGTCGCTGTTTCAGACCCTTCACAACACCAAGAAGTAAAAGATAAGAAACACTAATGACTGAAAGTATTGATTGGTGCAAGTTCAAGCTCTTTTATGTGCTCGTTTTGAAATTTAGAAATGCTGCTCCAAGATTTTCAACAGCTGCAACAGAGTTATTGATCTCTCTGCGCTGTTGCCATGACAACACAATCAAGATTCTGTGATTTCCAAAGATGATGATGCCAGAATAACTATACCTCTCCCCCTCTTCTTAGTGACATTACCTCTGAAGGTTGGAGGAAATGTAAAGGCATACTAATTTGATGAAGAGGAGCTTTACTTGTGCCACAAGTTGTTTTTTTTTGTGTGACTTTTGGTGAGAAAATATATCACAGCCTCATGTTGAATGTGAAACTGCAGATTCAACAATTACTCACTTCCTTTTTGAGCTTTCATACAGTATTACTGCATTCACTGAGGATGTTTTTCATCTACAAGATGTTAAGAGGGGTCGGTTGGGCTCATTGACGACTGTTTTTGTATCAATATTAATACCATGTATATCTGAACGCATCCACAATATTGAGGAGTGAGTCAATGCAACAGACAGCTCAGCTGAGTATGACGTGATTATTACAAATATGCACTTACTCACTTGCAATAAATGCTCTGGAAGATTAAGTGCTTTGTTAACACGTTGTTTCACCTTATGTTTCTGGGGAACTGTGACTTAAGGTTACAAAAACGGTCTAATGTTTTAAACATTTAAAAAGGTTAAGTTTCAACACTGATTCTGTGTGATGTAGTTAATAAAGTGCCTTCCAGTTGTTGACCAATAGAAACATGCTCCTCTCTGATCCCAGTGAAGTAGATAAGTGGGCTTAAAACAGTTCCATCATGAAACCACATTTCAACAGAGGAACCAAAGCATGGGTGAAAAAAATAAATAAAAATGCAAAAAAAAACATCTACTCCAGAATGGTACATTAACTGTTGACTAATACAAGTAAAGTATAATAAAATAATATAATGTAACTACTACTGTACTGTTTACTTTTTATACATTATTACTTTGTTTACATCAAATGCAAAGTACGGCCACGCCTTTGCAGTTTTTACAGCTCTGCCATTTGAGGTTTGTAACATATCAGTGTTATTCTTGTGTAACAACATTTTGTTTTGGTTTTTCAGAATTCAATTTCTCTGTACGCAGTCCTTAAATGTTTGCTTTTTCCTTTTTTTTTTTTTTTCTTGCATTCCCATACATTTTCCTCGTTTCAACCCAAAAACACTCATTTTCACCATCTGTTTTCTTTATACATTTAATTTCTGCTTCCTTCTCTTTGGCGCCTTCAAGATCTCTCATCCTGGTCCTACACGTTTTGGTTTTCATTGTAAACATTGAAACACCTCAGTTACTAGTTATGGCAGTACAAACAACTGTAGTCAGTCACTTCTATTGTATAAATCCTAGATTTGAAGACATGTGATTGATGATAATTGATGCTTATGCTGAATGTTAAAATTAAACTACCATCAAAACTACACTTGTCTTTAGTGTCCAACTTCTTGAGATCAATGTCAGTCCTTAACTACAAATTGTATATTGTAGTTAAAACTACAATTATTAAATTGTAATCAAAATGTGGAGTATCATTCGTGTCATTTCTGTGAATGCCGGACCAATTTACAGGGTTTTTTGTTCTGCAAAAGCAGGATGAAAAATCAAGACATGATAAAATGCCAAAAGTGAGGAGAAGTTTTCTCAACGGAAGGAAAATTTGAGGAGGAGGAAAAAAAAGCAAGACAAAGCACAAGAATTCCAACTTCCAGGTGAAGGTAAGACAAACGAGGAGTGGCAGGACGTAATCCTTCCACCTGCTACGTCCGGCCAGGGAAGCCGGCCCTCTTGGGTGAAAAGAAGGGCCTGCTCGCTCCTCAGGTTAAGGAGGCCTGAGCTCAGTGCAGGGCCTCCCTGGGTTGGTAGAGGGAGCAACGCCCAGGAGCACTGGGAGAAATGGGGAAACATCAGGGGTAAAAAATATTTTTTTTAAAAGAACAGAAGAGTGGTACGGCAATTCCTCAACTAACCACCAGGGGCTGGCTTCACTGACCTTCATTTTAAATGGTCAACATGGAATAACAGAAAGGCACATATTGCAGCCTGGATCAAGGCCGGGTTTCCAGAGCTAGATTTGTACGTGCAAAAATCCAATGGCTGTACGGGGTTAGATTTTGTTTTTGGTACCACTGTAGTAACATCTACCTTTAAGCCAAAAATGTATGCACAATTAGGGGTGTGGTATTTGATTGGAAGCAGAAATAGCCAATTCCAAGCTGTCTGCACTTTTTCTCCTTAGTTTTGGCTCTGTGTTGAAGCTTGATCACAACAACAACAAGATTTTGGCAGCAGAAGTTTGGGAAAATGCAAGTATTTGAGTTGATTTGATCGGAATAATAAGAAAGCTTTCTCAGTTAGGGCCATGAGTTAAACTAGCCAAGCTAAAATAACTAACTGTGACTATATTCTAGAACGTATTTTTATACCTACTTGCCAACCACAACTGTAACATGTTTTGTATTATTTTTATTATTTACTTTTATTATTTTGGATATTTGACCATGCATCTTATATGCGTTGCTGTCTTAATAGATGTTAACCCCTTAAAAGACAAGATAAAACATGATTAGATGATTATTATACTTTCACTTTGTTTTTATTAATTATATGCCAGGCACATCCACTAACATGAACATTAGAAATAATAAAATAAAAATAATACCAAACTGCCATCTGGTGGAAATACACATTACAGCTGTAGAAGATAGTAAATAATAATCACTTTTATTAATTTGTACACAGTTTCAGAGGTCCAAGATTTGCAGTTAAACTAGTTCAGATATACCTGGAAAACATGAGTTTTGCACTGAAATATTGCGTAAGATACCACTTTGGAGTACAAAGCGGTGCAAAATAAATGTAAACTAATGTCAATTCTTGTATAGTGGGGAAAGTTGTATTGTTGTATAGCAGGAAACCGTCTAAAACCTGCAAGGTCGTGGGCCCCTAGAACCAGAAGGCTGATCCAAAATGTACAGGGCAGTGGAACCAGAGAAACAGGACTGAAACACTGCCGTATACAATGAAATCGATGGACATTCAAATACCAGCAAGACGAGAGTCATTATTTTGATCAATATGGTAATATTCTTGTTTATCTTTTGTTTAGCCTGGAAAATAAAATGCTTGAAACCTTAAATCTCTTATGAATATTTGTTCTGCCAGGGACATTAGCATTCATGAACAACAAAACTAGAATTTATATAAATAGTCACTATTAACTTCTGCAGTCAGATGTGCTTGTTTCTATGTAAAGTAAAACCTTTTTCAATTAATTTAAAGAAAGCTCAAGATTCTGGTTGTGTGACCTACTAACGTTTTGGATCTTGTGAAATACTGTATCTTCTAATAATATTACAGCGTTATTCCTTGTTTTATTGATTTACTTATGTTGAATGAATGAATGAATGAATGAATTGTCTTTAATTCGGTCATTGTACAAGTTATTTTACAAAACAAAATGAAAAAGTAAAATAAACATTGCTTTTGCCGAAAAGGTGTGAAGCCGTAGCTTATAGTGCCTACCCCTTTTCTCTTGTGATCATCTTAAATCAGAAACATTAGCATTAATCCGTGGAAACAAACAATGCATAAAGAAGACAAAAAATAAATAAGACAAAATATTAAAAGCCCCTTATGAAGAAGAAAAGAGCAAGGAAGTTTACGTCGCCCGGACTGGCGTTACCGGGGCCCCACCCTGGAGCCAGGCCTGGGGTCGCGTCTCGCAGGCGAGCGTCTGGTGGCCGGGTCTTGGCCCACGGGACCCGGCCGGGCGCAGCCCGAACGAGCGACGTGGGCCCGCCCTCCCGTAGGCCCACCCAAGGGGAAGGTGCCGTGCGATTTGGGTGGCAGCCGTGGGCGGGGGCCCCGGCGACCCAATCCCCGGACGACGACTCTGGCTTTAGGGACATGGAATGTCACCTCGCTGGGGGGGAAGGAGCCTGAGCTTGTGCGGGAGGCTGAGAGGTATCGACTAGAGATAGTCGGGCTCACCTCCACGCACAGCCTGGGCTCTGGAAACCAACTCCTTGAGAGAGGTTGGACTCTCTTCCACTCTGGAGTTGCCCATGGTGAGAGGCGGCGAGCTGGTGTGGGCTTGCTCATAGCTCCCCAGCTCAGCCGCCATATGTTGGAGTTCTCCCCACTTAACGAGAGGGTCGCTTCCCTGCGCCTTCGGGTCGGGGATAGGTCTCTCACTGTCGTTTCGGCCTACGGGCCGAACGGCAGTGCAGAGTACCCGGCCTTCCTGGAGGCCCTGGGAGGGGTGCTGGAAAGTGCCCCAACTGGGGACTCCATCGTTCTGTTGGGGGACTTCAACGCTCACGTGGGCAGCGACAGTGTTACCTGGAGAGGTGTGATTGGGAGGAACGGCCTCCCCGATCTGAACCCGAGCGGTGTTCTGTTATTGCACTTCTGTGCTAGCCACAGTCTGTCCATAACAAACACCATGTTCCAGCATAAGGGTGTCCATCAGTGCACGTGGCACCAGGACACCCTAGGCCGGAGGTCAATGATCGACTTTGTTGTCGTTTCATCTGACCTCCGGCCGTATGTCTTGGACACTCGGGTGAAGAGAGGGGCTGAGCTGTCAACTGATCACCACCTGGTGGTGAGTTGGATCCGCTGGCAGGGGAGGAAGCTGGTCAGACCTGGAAGACCCAAGCGTATCGTGAGGGTCTGCTGGGAACGTCTGGCAGATTCCCCTGTCAGGGGGGTCTTCAACTCCCACCTCCGGGAGAGCTTTGACCGGATTCCGAGGGAGGCCGGAGACATTGAGTCCGAATGGACCATGTTCTCCACTTCCATTGTTGACGCGGCCGTCCGGAGCTGCGGCCGTAAGGTCTCCGGCGCCTGTCGCGGCGGCAATCCCCGAACCCGGTGGTGGACACCGGAAGTAAGGGATGCCGTCAAGCTGAAGAAGGAGTCCTACCGAGCCTAGCGAGGCTAGCTCGGCGGACTCCCGAGGCAGCTGACGGGTACCGGCAGGCCAAGCGGACTGCAGCCCGGGCGGTCGCGGAAGCAAAAACTCGGGTCTGGGAAAAGTTCGGGGAGGCCATGGAGGAGGACTACCGGTCGGCCTCGAGGAAATTCTGGCAAACCATCCGGCGCCTCAGGAGGGGGAAGCAGTGCTCCGCCAACACTGTTTACAGTGGAGGAGGGGAGCTGTTGACCTCGACTGGGGACATCGTCGGGCGGTGGAAGGAATACTTTGAGGATCTCCTCAATCCCGCTGACACGCCTTCCGTCGAGGAAGCAGAGGCTGAGGATTCAGAGATTGATTCATTCATTACCCAAGCTGAAGTCACTGAGGTAGTTCGGAAGCTCCTCAGTGGCAAGGCACCGGGGGTGGATGAGATCCGCCCTGAGTACCTCAAGTCTCTGGATGTTGCGGGGCTGTCGTGGCTGACACGCCTCTGCAGCATCGCGTGGCAGTCGGGGACAGTGCCTCTGGACTGGCAGACCGGGGTGGTGGTCCCTCTCTTCAAAAAGGGGGACCGGAGGGTGTGTTCCAACTACCGGGGAATCACACTCCTCAGCCTCCCGGGGAAAGTCTATTCCTGGGTGCTGGAGAGGAGAATTCGGCCGATAGTCGAACCTCGGATTCAAGAGGAACAATGCGGTTTTCGCCCTGGCCGTGGAACGCTGGACCAGCTCTACACCCTCCGCAGGGTGCTCGAGGGCGCATGGGAGTTTGCCCAACCAGTCCACATGTGTTTTGTGGACTTGGAGAAGGCTTTCGACCGTGTCCCACGTGGCATCCTGTGGGGGGTGCTCCGAGAGTATGGGGTCGGAGGCCCTCTGCTGAGGGCTGTACGGTCCCTGTATGACCGGAGCAGGAGCTTGGTTCGCATTGCCGGCAGTAAGTCAGACCTGTTCCCGGTGCGTGTTGGACTCCGGCAGGGCTGCCCTTTGTCACCGGTTCTGTTCATTATTTTTATGGACAGAATTTCTAGGCGCAGCCAAGTGCCGGAGGGGGTACGGTTCGGGAGCCACTTGATTTCATCTCTGCTTTTTGCAGATGATGTGGTCTTGTTGGCTCCCTCGAGCCAGGACCTTCAGCATGCACTGGGGCGGTTTGCAGCCGAGTGTGAAGCAGCTGGGATGAGAATCAGCACCTCTAAGTCTGAGGCCATGGTTCTCGACCGGAAAAAGGTGGCTTGCACCCTCCAGGTCGGGGGAGAGTTCCTGCCTCAGGTGGAGGAGTTTAAGTATCTTGGGGTCTTGTTCACGAGTGAGGGGAGAACGGAGCGCGAGATCGACAGGCGGATCGGGGCGGCGGCCGCAGTAATGCGGTCATTGTATCGGTCCGTCGTGGTGAAGAGGGAGCTGAGTCGAAAGGCAAAGCTCTCGGTTTACCGGTCGATCTACGTTCCCACCCTCACCTATGGTCATGAACTCTGGGTCATGACCGAAAGAACGGGATCCCGGATACAAGCGGCCGAAATGAGTTTCCTCCGCAGGGTGGCGGGGCGCTCCCTTAGAGATAGGGTGAGGAGCTCCGTCACCCGGGAGGAGCTCGGAGTAGAGCCGCTGCTCCTTCACATTGAGAGGAGTCAGCTGAGGTGGCTCGGGCATCTGTATAGGATGCCCCCTGGACGCCTCCCTCGTGAGGTGTTCCGGGAATGTCCCACCGGGAGGAGGCCCCGAGGAAGACCCAGGACACGCTGGAGTGACTACGTCACTCGGCTGGCCTGGGAACGCCTTGGGGTCCCCCCGGAAGAGCTGGAGGAAGTGTCCGGGGAGAGGGAAGTCTGGGGATCCCTGCTCCGACTGCTGCCCCCGCGACCCGGACTCGGATAATGCGGTGGACAATGGATGGATGGATGGATGGATGGATGGATGGATGGATATTAAAATTGACGTTTCACATTCTAGAATGTTTTTGATAATATACTTTATAGTTATAGTATATTATAATAAATAAATAAATAAATAAATATTTGTATTTTGAACCTGCACCTGATAAACCTGATAAAAGGTATTTGTTTAATTTTATGTTGCACGCAGGTCATTTATGTTATGTTCATTGCTCGAAATAAAATATGAATTGAATTGATTGATAGTGTTTTATATTTATTTACAACATTTTCTTAAACTTGTAGATAGAACTGCACATTTTTAGGTCGTTGTCACAACTATTCCATATTTCTCTTGCCTTAATTGATGTACATCTCTTTTTAATATTAGTTCTTGCTGTCGTCATCTCAAACATGAGTTTCCTCCTCAGGTCATAGCGGGTTTCTTTTATTTGGAACAAATCCTGAATGCAGTTTGGAAGCAGATTCTGCTGGGCTTTAAAGACAAATAAAACAGTTTTCTGCTTTACTATATCATGGAATTTTAGAAATTATTTGTTGGTTCATAATAGTCCGATCTATTAATTATCCTTAATAGATCTGACTATTATGAACCAACAAATACAGTATGTTCCAAACCAAATGTTCATGCAAAAGCTCCCAATAAAAGTAAAATGCCAAACAGAAAGATGATTATCTATAACCAGGGATGCACATAACTGGTACTCGAGAGCGGGTGTCCTGCATGTTTAGATGTTTCCCTGCTTCAAACCACGCTGATGGACATGGCTGGGCCATTAGCAGACCTTGATGACATGCTGGTGATGAGCCTTAATTAGAATCAGGTGTGGTAAAACAGGGAGACATCTAAAACACCTGATTCTAATTAAGGGCCCTCGTTATCTTGTCACCAAGGTCTGCACAGCTATGTTGATGGCACCGCCACTTGTATCCCGGAGTGCTGCAGCAGGGTAGCATCAGTGTTGCTCGAGGGCCAGGGTTGGGAAGCACTGATCTAAACATGCAGTAGACCCGCCCTCGAGTGACTATGTGCACCCCTGTCTATGACATACGTAATCATTGTGCAACAGATTTTTGCAGGTTATAAAAGGAAAACAACCTATTTATTCATAAAATCATACCAGTCAGAAGTATGCTAATGTGGTCATGTTTGGAAATGAAACATGCATGAAAGTTAAACAAGAAAAAACAAAATCAGCGGTAGAACAATAATGGATTTGCAATATGCAATCAACAATAAGGGTTACTTTCAAATGTAAGCTGGTGCGTCTAAATAAACCTCTACCTCAAATACACAAATTATGAATCTGTCCCAAATAAATCCGTCCTCATGTTTCAAATGTATACAACATCTGCTCCTCACCTTTAGATGGCAGCATTGTAAAGTCAGAAAAAGTGTTGCCTACAACCACATCGGACAGGAGTGAGTCTGTGGCTGCATGTGAATTTAAGGCCAAATTTGCAACAGATTTAGAGTTTTAAATGATTTTTTTTTAAGAATATGTATGACAATATAGTTAAGTGAATAAAGTTAATTATTTCTCATCAGTAAAATTGTCTGCTCGATGTATAAAGTAAGAAATCATTTACAGGCTTGTTGGCAAAAATCACCTACGGATGAGATGAATCAACAATTTAAGTGGTCCAGGCTCATCACTGTCGTCTCTGAATAAAATTCACAGAAAGCTGCTTTTCTTTTCTTTTTTTGCACTGAAGTACGTTGTGTTCACAGAGTAGCTCTATCTTGTTACGCTTGACAAAAGTTTCCTGCTGAAAATCCTTATCCATGTGAGTGTTTCAACTTCTGATCAATAACTTTTCATACAGTGCCATTTGAGGGATCAGAGACAATTTGTGCCAACTTAGACTTCCCCCTGCCACTAGAATCCCTTCACATTATTTGAAATATTTCACAATATCATAGCTTTAATAAGAAATATGCAGATTGCAAACACATTTTCTTTTAGGAACCTTAACATTGCCTGGTTGAAAAATAGCAATATGTTTTATTTCCCCTAACTACCACTACATCTTCCCCAATGCAACCATTTTCCATAAACCTCAGTTAAGTTGTTGGCTTTCTTTTAGTAATTACAAGTGCAGTTGCTGAAGGCCTTTACTGCACTTACCCACAAAGCTATTATGAATGACAGTTTCAAATCAAATAATTTTACTGTTTCCAGGAAACTTGTCAGCTTTTTTTCTGAAACCCAATCTGGTGCCTGGAGACATTTAGAGTATACAGATTTTTTGTTTGTTTGTTTTAATATATCACATTTTCTGTTAACTACTACTAACTTAACATTCAGTACCATGATTTCTTCCTACCACAGTGAGAGCAACACTTTATTTACAGCCTGAGCTCATCAAAAGTGAAGTACTGTACTCCCTCATCATATAACATATTCTTTAAAATCGTATTTTTCCACATTTTAGAAATATAGAAGATATGAAAATCATGAAAATCACATTTGGATGTTTCCTGATGCTTTTAGCTACTGGACTCTGTCAAGATGCAATCACTCCTTAGTGTCACCACCAGAAGTTTGAAGAACAGCACAATAATACAAGGATCAGGAAATAAATGAAAGTATCATTAAGTACAGGTTCTTCACATCCCTCTGTGTTGGTATATATGTATGTGTAATTGATGGCCTAGGATTTATGTCTGAGATCTTTGATGGAGGTGCACTTCCCATGCTTGCCATGTGGCTCTCCCTTTGCTCTTGATATCAGGCTCACTGACCCAACCTGTTGTCCCTGTTTCTGCACTTTTGTTATTTTTCTTTCTTTTGTTTTGTTTTGATTTTATATCACTGCTACATTTTTGTTGTACTTTCCAAAATATACAAATCTTTAAAAATAAAGTAAAAAAAAAAGAACGTATCATAAACCAAAACAGGCAACAATGAGTATAAGGAGACAAGCACCTTCATCTGACAACAACCCAAGCCCACAGGATAAATCTATTTGAAAGCAGGAAATTCATAAGACGACTTGACCAAAAGTCTTCAACCCTTTGGCATTGTTGTGTTAACTGAAAAGGAGGGAAAACGATCATGGCTGTGATGTTGACCATTGACAATTTTATATTAAACATGTTTATGGTTACGCGGTCTGATAACCATCTCCCGACGAATATTTAATTTTCTGCGCATTAATGCTGCACCTTTATCAATTGGGTCTGCATCAAAAGAACATGCCATGTTCGTGACAATGGACTTCTAATATATATACTGACTCTGTTTTTAATGACAGACGGCAGAACTTCGCCAAAATTCGCCTGCTGACTGAATGAATGAGGAAATCAAATGTGCGTGCGGCTTTGAAAGAGAGCGGAGACACAGAGAAACTCGAGGTTCATTTAGATAAACCTGGACCCAACCAGGTTAGTTTCAGAGCGTCTGTTACTACGATAACTGACCGAGAGCTTAAGTTACCTCTCTTTGTGAAACAGGCTAGAGTTACCCCTCTTTCTCTGGTTTGAGTTACCTCCCTTTGTGAAACGGAAAACTCAGAGTTTCCCTCATTTCAGGGTTAACAGACTACTGTTTGGTAAATGCCTGATACACCCACACAACAAGTGCAAAACAGAAGTTTCAACAGTAACTTAAAACAGTCATTCTGGTTGAATGTTAGCTTTTATCCAGAATAAATTACCAAAGTATTAGTGCTATCAGGCGATTAAGAAAATTAATCTTATTAATTACAGAATCAAAAAACACAGGAAAAGATGTTAAATTGTCCCTTGTGCCAATAGGTGGTGAGCACTCATTAAAGATATGCCATGTTGTTGGGAGTGGTATGTAATCAACAGGTCGGGGTTCTCCGAGTTGTGTGGGAGGTGAGTCTTGGCCAGGGTAGAATTTCAGGACATCCGGGCAAGAGACACATCTTCAGTAGTGTATGCCCTTGCATCATTGGGTGTTTCGGCCTTCCAACACTATACACCCTCCACAAGGGTGGCCCGCCGCAGGATGATCAGTCCTCAGCTTGTGTCCCATGCTCAGCCGCCACCGAAATCCATCCTGTTAATCTGATGTTGGGGCCCAGCACGAGTCCTTCCGTTTGAGCCAAATCCACTGGCTGCTTCTTTCAGCCGCCTCTGAGACTGCTCTGATGGTCCTCTGCAGAGCCTGGCCGTGGCTTCCGAGTTCCTTCAACAGTCTGATGGTAGACGATGCCACAAATCCTCTGCATCCCACTTCAACTGGATAGACTTTGGTGTTCCAGCCACGCTGCCTCGCATCTGCTGCTAGCTCTGAGTAGCGCAGCCTCTTACGCTCATAGGCCTCCTCAACAGAGTTGTCCCACGGGACTGTGAGCTCTATGATGTGAGCAGTCTTCAGTGAAGGGGACCAGAGCACCAGGTCTGGTCTGAGGTTGGTGGCGGCAATCTCAGGTGGGAAGATTAGTTTTTTGCCGATGTCTGCCAGCATCTTCCAGTCGCGGGCCATGTGTAGGTGTCCTGCTTCTGGCTTGGTGGAAGGATGTTTGGGTGTTTTCTGTCCCTCTCGGACAAACCTTGGTGTCTTCGGGGGATTGGTTGCTCTTGGTGGCAAGGCGTTGGTCACACTCCGCATGCTCTCCAGGGCTGATGCCAGGCTTTTGAGGACCTGATTGTGCCGCCAGGTGTATCTCCCTTGCGTGAGGCTAGTCTTGCAGCCTGTCATGATGTGTCTGAGGGTGGCTGGAGTTGGGCAGAGGGCGCAGGTTGGATCCTCGCCGTACCATTGATGGAGGTTCTTTGGTGATGGGAGCACGTCATAAGTAAATAACAGGATTTATAATGAATTAATCTAAGTAATCACATTTTAATCTCATATCTGCTAAAGGTCCCCAAATAAAGAATTCGAATTCTAGGACATTGCAAAATTGCAGTGCATGACTAATCAATAGAATACACTAAGAAGAGAAGATTTGAAATCCACATTTTTATTGGTGAAGTGTGTTTCATGAATGAAATTCAAAAGAAAAAGCTCAAGCAAATCAGCAAACCAATTAGGCCAGGTGCCTTATTCAAAAAATGCAATGCAAATACAGTTAAATAAATAAAATTCAGAAATAAAATAAGGCTGAGTCTCAAATAGGCACTTAAGCGGACTCTCAATTCAAAATTAAAACTAAAGCTGACTCAATACAGCAATTCAAGTAGCCTACTAGTACCTGTAACGTTTACAGTGGAACTTGTCTGGGCATGTTTAGCGTTTAAATGATAATTCAGGCTGGAGCAGCTCCGGTGATAGGAACATTCTTTTTTACAAAATGTACAAATCACTGCGTTCTTTTTGATAGACACGTCTTCTTTCTTTTTATACATAAACTTGCTGTTCAAAGGCCCCAGCAAAGATTTGCTGAGTCGCTCCCCTGAGTCGTCAAGGTCTGTCACCTGCTTTGTTAGTTTGACTAGCAGCCAGCAGGAGGGAAGTGACCTGCCAAGACGCTTAGGGGTCCCTCAATGGGCCAAATTTAAAATGCTTGCGCATTTTGCCACTCATAATTAATTGCTTTAATTTTAAAGCAATTGCGTTAATTAGCAGTGTAATTAATAAATCTACGGTAATCGACGCGCTAAACTGACAGCCCTAATAACTATAAATGTCTTTTGAAACCATCAGACAATCTCTGGTATTTTTTTTATTTGAACTCCAGGCACAGATTCGACCCGCCACCTTAAAAGGGACCTATTATGAAAAACATGTTTTTCTTGCTTTAACATATATAAAGTGGTCTCCCCTCAGCCTGCCAACTCAGAGAAGGAGGAAAGCAACCAAATTCTGCAGTGTCTGTACAGCCGCCCGGATGAGCCATCCAGTCTGATGTGGCTTCTACGAGCCATTCGGATTCTGCTCCCTTTCGTTATGTAACTAAAATGCGATTTACATCGGTTGGCCTCCGATGCGTGAAACCACGCCCACAACTAACTCCGCCGGCCGGAGCTTCCGCCAGTTTTTCATAGCGGTGTATCGCGTCATTCAGGCAGCCAACCAGCACAGTGCCTCATTATCATAGCCCCGCCCACTCATAATCCCACATAGATAATGATGTTAGTTAGAGACTGGGATGCTAAAGACATTCTTCAGAGGCTAAATTTCTAATTTATTTAGCAAAAAAAATCAAAAGCTTGTTTTTAAGACATTCAAGGCCTGTTTAAAATAGGTATTAGATGCCATAATAGGTCCCCTTTAAAATAATTCTACCTGGAACCAGTATCAGATTTAGACTCCTAGTACCGACCTACAGGTTTCAGGCTTATATCCATCATTCCTTACTGTGGCAGGGTGGAGGATTGGGTGTGGGCTGCCGGGGTGCAGCCACTCAGCTGATTGGGCACACCTGTGCCCAATCAATCTCTCCACCCTGCCTGGTTACTTGAACAGCGGCTGCACACCAGCAAGAGGTCTCTGCTGGGAGGAAGGACAGAGCTACTGAAGGTGCTAAGTGCAGATCTGTGCCTGGCTGAAATAAAAGAATTAAGAATTCCTCCACTAAACCCTGTGTCCTCTGTCCTGTCGGTCCACCCCAGTAGCACGAGCCTTGCTACACTTACATTTCTTCAGTGTGTTTACATTTGGTGTTCCCATTTGGTTTTCCAATCATTTCTCCTTTATGCACCTCTTACAAACAACTTTAAATACTTTGCAATTGTTTTCCTATCATTACTGTAATCCGACTGAAACTGATACCCCCCCCCAAACAAATCACATAAATGAATAAATAAATAAATATCAGCTTAGTTCTCCAAAATAACAAATATTTTTATCCAAGCTATGTAGGCAGATAGACTTCTTGCTTTCCAGTTGTCTACTGAAGTAAAGGAGTTTCATTGTTCTCAGTTCAGCCGCGTTGGTGCTGCTGACATCGTTCCTTCCCCAGTGAGAGACACTAAACTCGCAGTTACACATCTTCTATAACGCATAACTGAGCCCTATCCTGCTCCTCTTTAGGAAAGTAAATTTGGTATCCCATTTTTAGAGATATTTACACAAAGTCTTCGCTTTTTTGGCAGAAATGCATTCGCTCTCTTGTTACATCCAACGGTTGGCCTCCGATGCGTGAAACCACGCCCACAACTAACTCCGCCGGCCGGAGCTTCCGCCAGTTTTTCATAGCGGTGTATCGCGTCATTCAGGCAGCCACTTTAGGAAAGTAAATCTCATCCAACCATGAGATTTATTGTTCCGAGTAGTGCTGGGCGGTATGACCTAAAATGTATATCACGGTATTTTTCAAAATTATATCGGTTTCACGGTATATCACGGTATTTTTTTTTCATGCACAACTGGGTGTTAACCACATTTTCTAATGATTTGGAAAGGAATTGCTGCAGTAAATTGGCTTAGAATGGCCTATTTTACTGTCATGAGGAGGAAATATTGTAGAAAAACATGAATGTCCACACTAGTATAAATACAGGTTTGCATGGCCTCACGTGTGCCTGCCGCTAGGACCCCACGGACACATGGTGTGTCGTCGGGCTGTGTTTTCCTTCATGCTTCCTTGCAGCGTCACATGCAAACACAAACACACGTACCTGACAGAAAGATTTTTTTATATCATGTTGTCTGTCGCCCGTGATATTTTTTCTTTTTTTGGCCGGCGCCATAGTTGGCTAGCTACAAACTCTATACATCCCATAATGTATAATAATATGCCCACGCTCTCAGCAGCGGTACTCGCATCGTTAAGGCTGATTTATGGTTCTGCGTTACACCAACGCAGAGCTTATGGCATAGGGTACGCAGGCTCTACGTCGATTTGGGTATCGAAGATGGGTAAAAGACGGTATTTTCTGGGCCAAAACGGGAGACTTGATGTCACGATCCGGTTGTAGTAGGACCCAGCTGCAGAAGACCAGAAGGCAGGAGTTCAAAAATCAGTGATTTACAGTATTTTATGAAAACAAAAAACGCTGCTGAGCAGGATACAAAAAAACAGTGCTCAAACAAGAACCAAAAACCTGAATGTTGCAGCCATTATACATGTTTGATCATTAATAGTTTGTTGTTTATTTAGTTGTTTTCACATATTGAACGCTAGGTGGTGTATGGGTGCAAGAGGTGATTTAGGTGCGCTCACAGGTGCAGGTGTAACTGATTGCAGGTGATTGAGACCGGGATGAGCTCACAGTTTGTGACCGTGTAGCCATGCACACTTGGATCATGTTTATACTGGAATAAACAGAATGTGTAATTGAGTTCACGCGTCAAAACCTTCTATGTCTTGGTAAAGCAATCCCTGAAGGACTTTTGAGTAGCAATCGTCATAACAAAAAGTCACAAACTCGCTAAGAAGAAGGGCGTGAGATTTGTCAATGGACAGTTGTAAGTTGTGAAGCAGCGCTACTAGGAGACTGCTGCAATTGGATCGAGCTGGATCTGATGCGGTGCCGCTTGACAGGAACCGAGCCGCACCGGGCGATCAGCTGACAAGTGGAGTTTGAAATGGATTACTTTCGTTACAATCCGTGAGTAAAAAAAAAAAAAAAAAGGAAAAGGACAAACAGGTCAGTGGGACATCACTACAACCAGCGCAACTGCCAAGCTGTGAGTACTACTGTTTCTTACACATACCGACGCAATGGATGATGAACTGCAAAGTGAAAAAGCGCTTTCTGAACCTAATCCAATGGACAATGAAGTCGATGGTAATAAAGGGCAGAGTGAGAACATCAAAGCGCATTTAAACGGCGATTCATCTGCAAAAAATATGGAAACATATCCGGAGACAGGAACAACTACAAAACGTTCACGGCAACTCACAGCAAAAGCATTGATGGATAAATTAGACAATCTGCAAAAATCAAGAAAAGCTCAATTAAATAAAGCAAGCAAACTAAAGGCGATTATTGCTGAACTAATGACTGACAGAGAATGTGAAAAAGAAGTGAAATGCACATTTGATAAGTACAAGTGGATGTGTAATGAAGCAAAAAAAATGCAGGACACTTTGTTGGGTTTGTTGCCAGCTGAAGAAGCTGAAAAACATGAAATATGGTTTAAAGCCAAGATGCTCAGTGTAAATGAATTTGTGGATGAGGTTAACAAATGGTTGAGTGATTGTGATGTTGCTGTTGGTGATGATGAAAATGATGTTGCTGTTGGTGATGATGAAAATGATGATGCTGAAATTGAGTGTGAGTTGCAGCCTCATGACAGTATATCAAATGTTGGAAATAACAATACATCCTACAAATCATCAAGTCATGGAAGCAAACACAGCTCAAAGAGTGGTCGTTCATCTGCTATCTCATCCAAACGCAGCTCAAAGAGTGGTCGTTCATCTGCTATCTCATCCAAACGCATTCAAGCTGAAGCAGAAAAAGCTGCACTTGAGGCCCGTGTTGCTGCTTTGCAGAAAAAACATGATTTGGAGGAACAAGCTGAGCAGCTACGGAGGAAAAGGGAACAGCTTAAACTTGACACAGAAATCGCAGCTTCCACTGCTAAGCTAGCAGTGTTAATGAGCAACCATGGACAAAGTACAGGAACAAGTGGGATGGAATCATATACAAGGAAAGGTGCAAGACCTAAGAAAAAATATACACCTTTAAATCCTGATGCCAAAGATTTTAATCCCTTACCAGAGGCTGCAAGGAAAAACAGTGACTTGTTAATAAAACAGAAAAATGTGCAAGTTCTTTCACAACCATGTCAACCTAACATACCTAAAGCAGAAAACAATATACACTCATCAGAATTTCAAGCACATGGAGCAGCAACACAACCGTTGGATTCAAGTCTGTATATACCATCTTATGTCCAGGACAGTAATTTCTACAGCCTATTACATAAACAAAACCAGATAACGGAGCTTCTGGTGCAACAGCAAAGTTCAAATTCCCTGCCATTAAGAGAAATTCCAGTTTTTGATGGAGATCCTCTCTCCTACAAAGCATTCATCAGAGCCTTTCAGCATTGTGTGGGAGAAAAGACCAACAGCAAGGGAGATTGCCTGTACTTCCTTCAGCAGTACACGAGAGGACAGCCACAACAACTTGTACAAAGCTGTCAACATATGGCTCCTGACAAAGGCTATACAAGAGCAATGGAGTTGCTGCAGGAGCACTTTGGAAACGAGTTGAAGATCACTGCTGCATATGTGGAAAAGGTGCTTGGATGGCCTTCAGTAAAGGCTGAAGATGTCAAAGGTCTGCAAGCTTATTCAATCTGTCTGCGTGAGTGCTGCAATGCAATGGAAGAGTTGGAATACATCAAGGAGCTTGATATGCCATCAAACATGCGAGCTGTAATCCAAAAGCTTCCTTACAAGTTGAAGGAAAAATGGCGAACAAGAGCAAGTGAATTATTGGAGCGCAATCAGCGTAGAGCTTGTTTTCTGGACATTGTAAACTTCGTTGAAAGACAAGTAAAAATTGCATCTGATCCCATCTTTGGAGACTTGCAAGACAGCAACTACGTCAAATCAAGCCATATTGGGGACAAGAACAAACTACAGGCATGGACAAAGATCAGGGGAAACAGTTTTGCCACAACTGTTGTAACAGCAGATCAGAGAACAGCTCAAGACCTGGCAGTGAACACCAAAGCCAAGAGACAAAGTGGTCAGCCCACAAAATCAAAATTGTGTTTGTGTTGCTCTTGTGATCATGCATTGGAACAATGCCCCCTGCTGGAGAAGAAGACGCATAGGGAAAAGATTAGCTTTCTGAAGGAGAAAGGCATCTGCTTCAGTTGTTTATGCAGTGGGCATATGAGCAAAGATTGCGAGAGGCGCATGACATGCAAAGTTTGCAGCCAAAAGCATCCTAGTGTTCTTCACATCAGTAAGAAAGAAAAGCACACAGACGCATTACAGGAAAATCTGGTGGACAATACTCTGGTCTCTACTTGTGGACATACAGGAGCCGGTAGCAGTGATGGCATTCTTAGTATCCTCCCAGTGCAAGTAAAGTCTTCTAAAAGTGATAAAATCATTCACACATATGCGTTTTTGGATCCAGGAAGCACATCAACCTTTTGCTCCGAAAGCTTGATGAGGAAGTTGAAGACGAATGGAAGGAGAACTACAGTTCAACTGCGTACAATGGCTTCAGACCAGAGAGTACCAAGCTTTATTCTTCAAGGCTTGGAGATTGCTGGTTATTGTGACAAACAATTTCATTACCTTCCAGAAGTCCTAACTCAGAAGAAAATGCCTGTGTCCACATGTAATATCATCTCAGATGAACAGTTGGCATGGTGGCCATATTTGAATGGCATACATGTTCCCCACATCAAAGCTGAAGTGGACCTGCTTATTGGCACTAATGCTTCCAAGTTAATGGAACCCCGGGAAGTCATTAATAGTGTCGGAGAAGGTCCGTATGCCATTAAAACCCTGTTGGGATGGGTAATTAATGGACCTCTTCAAGGAAGTAGTGGAGAGCAGAGTGGTTGCCCTGCAGCATCTGTGCACAGGATTGCTGTTGACAGATTGGAAGAGTTGCTTATCACTCGGTACAATCATGATTTTAACGAGAAATGTCCAGAGAAGAAAAGAGGTTTATGGATATTGTTGCTAGCTCAGTCCAGCTGCAGGATCAGCACTACAAGATGAAGCTTCCATTTAGGACTGATGCTATTGTGCTTCCAAATAACCTCAGTGTTGCTGAACAACGCATCCGTGGGCTGAAAAACAGGCTTCTGAGGGATCAAGCCTTTCATGGTCTTGTACCTCAAGTTTTCCAACTCCAGTGGAGGAAGTGGTTGGCTGACCTCGAAAGGGTGACAGACTTTAAGGTCAGTCGATGCTTTAAACAAAAGAACTTTGGACAGCCCACAAGTGTTCAGCTACATCACTTTGCTGATGCCAGCCAGGGCGGCTATGGTACTGTCAGTTACATCAGGATGCAAAGTGGAGGGAGTATTCGTGTCGCTTTTGTGCTTGGCAAGGCTAGAGTGGCGCCTTTGAAGCAGATGACAATACCCCGCATGGAGCTCACAGCTGCTGTTCTTGCAGTCCGGATTGATAAGATGCTTCAAGCTGAGCTGCAACTGAAACTGGAGAAGTCTGTATTTTGGACAGACAGCACCTCAGTCCTCAAGTACATCAGAAATGAGGACAAACGATTTCACATCTTTATTGCCAATAGAATATATACCATCAGAGAATCATCAGATGTCTCACAGTGGAGGTATGTCCATACTGCACAAAATCCAGCAGATGATGCCTCAAGAGGACTGAGGGCGGAACAACTGCTGAATCCAAACAGATGGATTGAAGGACCAGACTTTCTCAGAAAAGCAGAGGACAACTGGCCAATTAACATATTGGATTCTGACATTGCTGAGGGTGATCCAGAGGTAAAGAGGGATCTCATGGTGAATGCTGTTGTGGTGAAAGACATCGCAAATCCCACTCATCAGTTGATGACCTATTTTTCAGATTGGAAGAAGCTAAAAGTTTCAGTTGCATGGTTTGTGAAGCTGAGGAGGACTCTACTGGAGTTGAGTCAGAAAAGGAAGTTTTTGCTGGAAAATGGAGATACTCAAGCTGATGTGGGGCATGAAATGCAACAGCTGAAAAGAACACTGGGTGGACAGAACTTGTCTGTTGATGATCTCAATGCAGCAGAAACAACCATCATTCATTTCAGTCAGCAGGAAAAGTTTCACAGTGAAATTGAAGCCTTGACATCTGGCAGGTCTGGAGTGAAAAGAGAGAGAACTAGACTGTGCTCATACTGTTGTGTCAGGAGACGCTGGAAACAAGTGCAGTACATCTCGGACCTTTTTTGGAAAAGATGGATACGAGAGTATTTGCCTTTGCTACAAGAGCGTCACAAGTGGAACAAAGAAAGGAGAAATCTTGTTCCAGGAGACATCGTTTTGGTAGCTGACTCTACCGCTCCCCGCAGTTCTTGGCTGCTGGGCAGAGTTCAGGTCACCTTGGCAGACAAACAAGGACATGTACGGTCTGCACGTGTCAAGACAAAGACTAATGTGTTGGAAAGGCCGATCACAAAACTGTGTCTTTTGCAAGCAGCACCGTAAGAGTGTTTCTTGGACTGTGTTTAAATGCGAGGTCCCAACGGTTGGTCAAGTACTAGTGACCTCTGACCTCAGAACTGGTTTGATGGCTTATCCTAAATGAACTTTAAGGAACATGGACATGGACATGGACTATAAACTTCATAAACATGAACAATATTGTCTGTATTGCTGTATAATGGTTTGCTTGTTTGATTGGAATTGTTATGTCTAGCCATTGAACAATTAGGAGCCGGTGTGTTGCAGCCATTATACATGTTTGATCATTAATAGTTTGTTGTTTATTTAGTTGTTTTCACATATTGAACGCTAGGTGGTGTATGGGTGCAAGAGGTGATTTAGGTGCGCTCACAGGTGCAGGTGTAACTGATTGCAGGTGATTGAGACCGGGATGAGCTCACAGTTTGTGACCGTGTAGCCATGCACACTTGGATCACTTGGAATAAACAGAATGTGTAATTGAGTTCACGCGTCAAAACCTTCTATGTCTTGGTAAAGCAATCCCTGAAGGACTTTTGAGTAGCAATCGTCATAACACTGAACATGGAAACACGGAGGGAGGAAAACAGTACGGGCCAGCAGGGAGCAGAGGAAAGACAAGACTGGGGCTGTATCCGAAATCGCATACAGTACTGCCTGCAGTACTGTATGCGATTTGTATGCATACTGTATACTGTATGCCTGCTCGCATGCAGTACTACATGCTACATCAGTATGTACTGTATACTGCCTACTAAATGAACGATTCAGTACGCCGCTCCAGCAGACTGTTCACACAGCAGTATGCAGCCAAGTATCCCAGAATGCATTTTGCACCAAAACGACAGCGGAAGCCGAGAGCTAAAAGCTGTTTTAATTTCCGCTGTAGCGCTGTTAATATGCCACTTTATTAAGTTTTAATATTTTTTCAGGCATAAAGGTAACCTTAAGATCCGCAACCGGGGCTCAGTTTATCCAAATAACGCCTGTTAAAAGGAACCCTGGTTATTAAGACTTGTAGTCCCTAATTAGCCACAATTAAGATCCCCAACCTGGGGGATGAGCTGCTACTGCCGGCTCGGGAGCAGCAGCAGCTCACGGCCGGAGTACAGACGTGATCGCTGGGTCCCGGGTAGAAAGTAATCCAATGAATTGACCTGCAGCTCTGTGGAGAATTACCGCTGGCTGAAATAAATCATTTAGGAAGATAAATGTTGGTTTAATAGATGAAATCTAACAGTTGTAGCTGTCACATTAGTTTGTCTGAATATAAAGTGAAGCTTCATGTTTTCACTAGATAGATCGATAGATAGAACTTTATTCATCTATCTATCTAGTAAGAAAAAAAACATGAAGCTTCACTTTATATTCAGATAAAACTACAAACCACAGACAAAACAAAGCTACAATTGTTAGAGAATATATATATATATATATATATATATATATATATATATATATATATATATATTATGTAATAGATTATTAGATTATTGATACTGGAGCCCCAGAAGCAGCGCTGCTGCTCTGTCTGTACATCAGAGCCGTCACAATTTCAATAAATGTATTTAAATAAACATATCAGTCTATTGAATTAAATTTTATTATTCATAATTTATATTTATTATCATTTTATTTATTCATTTATATAAGTTCAGAGCACAAACCACAATTCAATTCCTTGTATTTCTTTTGTATGTTTTGTATTGCACTTGTGTTTTTCTCAATAAAGCTTGTAAAAAAAAAAGCGCATTGCATTCTGGGATATAGTAGGCGAGGTAGACTGGTCTGATGCATGCTGCGGATTTTTTTCCAAATCAGTATGACATCCGGGTATTTTTCACATACTGCAGATTTTGCTTCTGTTCACATACAGCAGGAGTAGGCAATTCCGGTCCTCGAGGGCCGGCGTCCTGCATGTTTTAGATGTTTCCCTGCTTTAACACACCTGATTCTAATTAATCATCGTCATCAGCTTGTCATCCAGGGCTGCACAATTCTGTTAATGACACAGGTACTTTTATCACGGTGTGCTGAAGCAGGGTAAGACATGCAGGACACCGGCCCTCGAGGACCGGAATTGCCTACCCCTGACATACAGCATACTACATTTTGGCAAAATCAGTACGTACTAGTAGTACAGTATGCGATTTCGGAAACGGCCCAAATATACACAAGGGTTAACGAGACACACGATCATGGCAGATGCGAAACAGGAAGGTCAAACCAGAACTTAAACACAAGGACATGGGCTTCAAAATAAAACAGGTCCAGAGGAGGGCCCATGCCAACCCATAGTCAGAGCTCAGGGGGCCGTCGTCGGGGCCGGGCAGACCGGCGAGACAGTTCAAGGGGCCGTCCTCGGGGGCCTTGGCATGGGCCGTGGCTGGGGCAGAGTCCTGGGCAGGGGTCGAGTCCTAGGGGCCGGCTTCGGGGGACACCGGGTCCTCGGCGTCGGCTGAGGGGGACAACGGGTCTGCAGGGGCCTGGGTGTCGGCTGAGGCGCAGGCAGAGAAACGGGGACAGGCTTGGGTGCGTCCAGAACCACCTCGGGAACAAGGGGTTTGTTGCCGCTGCCAACATCGTCTCCATTTTTGCCTGTATTTAGCCTGACAGCTCTTGGGCCCACCTAGAGCCAGGCGTGTTCCCCAGAAGGGAGAGTCCTCTTCCTCGAACCGTGGCATGTTCTCTGCCTCCCGCCGGAAAAACTCCCAAAGGGTAATCTGTTCTCCTACTGGGTCCACGCTGGCTGGTCCGTTCTGTCACGATGCGGTTGTAGTAAGACCCAGATGCAGGAGATCAGAAGGCAGTAGTTCCCAAAAACGATAATTTATTTTATGAAACAAACAAAAAGCGCTGCTGAGCAGGATACAAAATACCAGTGCTCAAACAAGAACCAAAAACCTGAACGTGGAAACACGGAGGGAGGAAAACAGTACGGACCAGCAGGTAGCAGAGGAGAGACAAGACCAGATATGGGTTAACGAGACACAGGTGCAGACAATCAGGACTGATGGGAAACAGGAAAGTCAAACAAGAATTCAAACACAAAGACAGGGGCTGCGTCCAAAATTCCATCCTTCCACCCTAATGAGTAGCAAAAACAGTATGTGAGATTTTTTAGTGCGTCCGAAACATTAGTAAGTACACAATAGTATGCGCTCCATACTCATTCCGGAGAAATGTATTAGTATGGATTGATGGACACTAGCTAAGCAGAAACTTCCCAGTTCTGCGCAGATACATATGTCATAAGTATAATATTAAGTATAATAATATTATTATATAATATTAATATTATAATATTCGTATATAATAATAATATATAATGTCATCTTGTTTCGGCCAGGATAAACGGGAAATAGCAGAGCAGAGCTGCTACTGCTGCTGTGACACGTCAATTCCTCCCAACGGCAGGAAGTGCCGTGTGGCTCTGAGTACTACGTCCGAATTAATGCACACTACTGATATTTACTCAAAAGTGTGCCGAACTTAAGTACTTTTTAGTATAAACTGTTTAGTATGGCATTTCGGACGCACCGATGGGATTCAAAATAAAACAGGAAAAGACAAAACCGTGACACTTGACAGGTATGCATCTTGTCATACATCAACTCTGCACTTCTTTTAACTTCTGCTGGATAATGCCTTTCCTCTTTTTTTGGTTCATTCTGATTATTCATCTACTTTAGTTTATGCGACAAAAGAGGTTCTCGTGTGTCACACTGTGTTGTCTTGGCAACATGATGGGTTTCTCCCCATACCAGTTTCATGGATGGAAATGTAAAATGATCAGTAATTGCTATGAAACACACAAGTGAAGTCTGGTGCTCTTATCAGTATGAAACACACAGCTGTCAACTTCCACAGCAAGTCAACCTTGCATGTGGAAGTTCAAAATCATCAGGGATATTTATGAAATTTAGAAATGAATATGGTTCAGTCACTGTTATGAAACGCACTAATAATTGACTGTTGCATGTGGACTTTGCCCAACTTTGGCTCAGTCATGACAAAAAAAACGATGTAGATGTGTGAGAAAGTATTGTGCTGTGAGTTCTCAGGATACCTTATGTCAACAAGAGTGTGGTGTTTTACCCAATACCCAACAATGAAATATAAAAGCATGAAAGATAAACAATGTTTATTGTATTAGATGCTATATAAATGAAATTGAATTGAAGTATACTGAATTAAATGACCAACGTTACATCAAATACTTGGAATTCTGGAATTTTGTATCTGGATGTTTGAGCTGTTTTTATTCTGTCTTCCTACATAAACCCCCAAAGACTATGATGAGACTCTTTTTCGGTATATCTTTATAACTCACAACACTGACAGTGACTGTGTTTATGGTCATTATTTTGTTGAAAAACAAACTTTCCCATTTAGTGTAAAATAGACATTAGAACAGAAATATGTAATGGTCATTCTGGGTAAATGTTAATTTGAAATCGTAATAAATGTAAGACTTACCTTTGTTGGTGGGTAACTACAGATTTAATTAACAATTCAGTGTTAATGGAAACTGTTGAAGAAAGCAAGTTTCATCTGGGGCATCAGTTTGATTAAGTTTATTACAATAGTACTTGAATAAGTAGTTTATTACAATAATACTTTATTGCACACAAAGTTGCTTTATAAAAACTACCTGCTTTCAGATGGTGGATAGAAGTAAATAATCGACGGTGCTAATATCCTAATTTTCAGTGAGATTGGCAAATGTTTCCAATATGTCTAATAGTATAACTCTAAAGTCAAGTACCTGTTGGTTTTTATTTATTTTTTTAATTTCATTTTTATCTTTTTTAAATTTCAGCCCTTGTGCAATTTACCTTAAACCATTTCAGTTGAACCCAAGTTGGATAACGAAACTTTGCGGTCATTATCTTGCAGAAAAACAAACTAAACCACTAATTGCAAAACAGAAGTTGCAACAGTAACTTACAACGATCATTCTGGTTAAATGTTAACTTTTATCCAGAATAAATTGCCAAAAGTATAACTATAAATATCTTTTGAAACCATTGGACAATCTCTCGTGTTTTTTTTAATTGGAACTCCACGCACAGATTCAACCCACTATACTTTAAAATAATTCTACCTGGAACCAGTATCAGATTTAGACTCCTAGTACTGACCTACAAGTTTCAGGCTTATATCCATCATTCCTTACATTTCTTCAGTGCTTTTACATTTTGTGTTCCCTGTTTTCCAATCATTTCTCCTTTATGCACCTCTAACAAACAACGTTACATACCTTGGTATTGTCTTTCTGTCATTACTGTAAACCAACTAAAACTGATGCCCCCCCAAACAAATTACGTAAATAAATAAATATCAGCTTAGTTCTCCAGAATATTAATCAGAGATTTTTCTCAAAGCTATGTAGGCAGATAGACTTCTTGCTAGTTGTCTTCTGCAGTAAAATAACCACAAAGGAGTTTCATTGTTCTCAGTTCAGCCGCGCTGGTGCTGCTGACAGACATCGTTCCTTCCCCAGTGAGAGACACAAAACTCGCAGTTACACATCTTTGATAACGCATAACTGAGGCCCATCCTGCTCCTCTTTGGAAAGTAAATTCGGTATCCCATTTTTAAAGATATTTACACAAAGTCTTCGCTTTTTTGGCGGAAAAGCATTCTCTCTCGTTACATCCATGTGATTTATTGTTCCGAGTTTGTTCCTATTGTTGCCACTAACCTCACGAGAACTGCCACCCAGGCTACAGCAGGTGGCAGTTCTCATGAGGCTAGTGACATATCAGTTTGGAGAAGTACAGGAATGCTTTTTAAAAATGAACATATTATAAAACTGGAAATTAACGGGAAAATACTAATACGCGAGGGCGGCGGGGAAGAGGGGTAAAATACGGTATTTTCAGGCCAAAACAGGAGATTTGACAGGTTTGCATCTTGTCATACACCTTCCAGCTGTGGGTTTCACCACCATCAGATAATTTCCACTTTTCATTGAAAAAGCACTTTAATTTTCATTTCCTTTCCACGTGTCCCTGCCTTCCTTACCTTTTCCTCCAACTCTGCACTTCTTTTAACTTCTGCTGGATAATGCCTTTTTCTTTTTTGTTTTAATAAAGGGGTAGACAAACTCTGAAGGTTCTTTCTGATTATTCATCTACTTTAGTTTATGCGACAAAAGAGGTTCTCGTGTGTCACACTGTGTTGTCTTGGCAACATGATGGGTTTCTCCCCATACCAGTTTCATGGATGGAAATGTAAAATGATCAGTAATTGCTATGAAACACACAAGTGAAGTCTGGTGCTCTTATCAGTATGAAACACACAGCTGTCAACTTCCACAGCAAGTCAACCTTGCATGTGGAAGTTCAAAATCATCAGGGATATTTATGAAATTTAAAAATGAAAATGGTTCTGTCACTGTTATGAAACACACAAATAATTGACTGTTGCATGTGGACTTTGCCAAACTTTACGTTTGGCTCAGTCATGACAAAAAAAGGATGTAGATGTGTGAGAAAGTATTGTGCTCAGAGTTCTCAGGATACCTTATGTCAACAAGAGTGTGGTATTTTACCCAATACCCAACAATGAAATATAAAAGCATGAAAGATAAACAAAGTGTATTGTATTAGATGATATATAAATGAAATTGAATTCAAGTATACTGAATTAAATGACCAACGGTACATCACATACTTGGAATTCTGGGATTCTGTGTCTGGATGTTTGAGCGGTTTTTATTCTGTCTTCCTACATAAACCCCCAAAGACTATGATGAGACTCTTTTTCGGTATATCTTTATAACTCACAACACTGACAGTGACTGTGTTTATGGTCATTATTTTGTTGAAAAACAACCTTTCCCATTTAGTGTAAAATAGACATTAGAACAGAAATATGTAATGGTCATTCCGGGTAAATGTTAATTTGAAATCTTAATGAACGTAAAACTTACCTTTGTTGGTGGGTAACTACAGTTTTAATTAACAATTCAGTTTTAATGGAAACTGTTGAAGAAAGCAAGTTTCATCTGGGGCATCACTTTGATTAAGTTTATTACAATAGTACTTGAATAAGTAGTTTATTACAATAATACTTTATTGCACACAAAGTTGCTGTATGAAAACTACCTGCTTTCAGATGGTGGATAGAAGTAAATAACCAACGGTGCTAATATCCCAATTTTCATTGAGATTGGGAAATATTTCCAATATGTCTAATAGTATAACTCTAAAGTCAAGTACCTGCTGGTTGTTCTTATTTTTTTTAATTTAATTTTAATCTTTTTTAAATTTCAGCCCTTGTGCAATTTACCTTAAACCATTTCAGTTGAACCCAAGTTGGATAACGAAACTTTGCGGCCATTATCTGGCAGAAAAACAAACTACCGTATTTTCACGACCATACGGCGCACTGTGTGGAAAGGCGCACCCTCAGTTTTGTGTGTCATTTTTGGTTTTAAAACACACATACGGCGCACCGACCCAAAAGGCGCCGTTTACAGAGACGGAGCTGCACACACGCACCGCAAAACACACACGCGCTAAAAATAGAGCGGAAGCAAAACTTAGTTTGATATTTTATTTCACTTTTCACATCAATCAAACCCTTCAAAGGTTCATATTCTGTTTCTGCATTAAAGAATTAAAAAAAAACACTGGGTCGCCGCACATAAACCTGTCTCAGCCACCAGCCCTTTTCATTTCACTCTGGCTGAAAAGTCTCTTTAGGCAACGCTTTTCTTTTAAAAATCACCATAGCCGGCAGTTTCTGTCCATCAGCGTGGCAGGCAAGCACAAGAGTAAATAAACTTTTCATACCCCGTTGTGCTGCGGATCCCGACCGCGGTGGTCCCGGGTCCCGGCTCCCGCGCGGGGGTCCCGGGTGCCGGGTCCCCCGCGCTGGACCGGGTCCGCTCCCCGTCCGCCCCCCCGCACTGGTCCCGCTCACACACACGCACATGTCGGTACCGGTTTGTATCCGACAGGAGCTCCGCTCCGCTAATTCAGCTGCGCCAGTCCGAATTTCCAGACCTGACTCAGCCACTTGATCATCATCCCTTCATCCAGCCACCCCTTTTCATTGGCCACCATACACCATATCACCATACAGTTTCTGTCCATCAGCGCGGCAGGCAAGCACCACATAAATGAGAATGTGTGTGTTTCGCGGCGCGACACACACACATTCTCATTTATGTGGTGCATGTCGGGATCCGGTACCGGGTTTGTAACCGACAGATTTCGCTGGAAATCTCGGAGGGTGAAGCTGATCAGACCTGGGACAGACCCCTGAAATCCCTGCTCCCAAAGCGGCCGGGAACCAGGTCGATCGGACCCCGCTTTGGGAACCAGGAAGTCGTGCTGGAGCAGCGCGCATCACCGCGGCTTCAACCGGGGAAAGTGACCGGTTCCGACCGGCCGGGACCGGAGGAGCCCGCCTGCACTGGTAGCAGCAACAATGAAATATAAAAGCATGAAAGATAAACAATGTTTATTGTATTAGATGCTATATAAATGAAATTGAATTGAAGTATACTGAATTAAATGACCAACGTTACATCAAATACTTGGAATTCTGGAATTTTGTATCTGGATGTTTGAGCTGTTTTTATTCTGTCTTCCTACATAAACCCCCAAAGACTATGATGAGACTCTTTTTCGGTATATCTTTATAACTCACAACACTGACAGTGACTGTGTTTATGGTCATTATTTTGTTGAAAAACAAACTTTCCCATTTAGTGTAAAATAGACATTAGAACAGAAATATGTAATGGTCATTCTGGGTAAATGTTAATTTGAAATCGTAATAAATGTAAGACTTACCTTTGTTGGTGGGTAACTACAGATTTAATTAACAATTCAGTGTTAATGGAAACTGTTGAAGAAAGCAAGTTTCATCTGGGGCATCAGTTTGATTAAGTTTATTACAATAGTACTTGAATAAGTAGTTTATTACAATAATACTTTATTGCACACAAAGTTGCTTTATAAAAACTACCTGCTTTCAGATGGTGGATAGAAGTAAATAATCGACGGTGCTAATATCCTAATTTTCAGTGAGATTGGCAAATGTTTCCAATATGTCTAATAGTATAACTCTAAAGTCAAGTACCTGTTGGTTTTTATTTATTTTTTTAATTTCATTTTTATCTTTTTTAAATTTCAGCCCTTGTGCAATTTACCTTAAACCATTTCAGTTGAACCCAAGTTGGATAACGAAACTTTGCGGTCATTATCTTGCAGAAAAACAAACTAAACCACTAATTGCAAAACAGAAGTTGCAACAGTAACTTACAACGATCATTCTGGTTAAATGTTAACTTTTATCCAGAATAAATTGCCAAAAGTATAACTATAAATATCTTTTGAAACCATCGGACAATCTCTCGTGTTTTTTTTAATTGGAACTCCACGCACAGATTCAACCCACTATACTTTAAAATAATTCTACCTGGAACCAGTATCAGATTTAGACTCCTAGTACTGACCTACAAGTTTCAGGCTTATATCCATCATTCCTTACATTTCTTCAGTGCTTTTACATTTTGTGTTCCCTGTTTTCCAATCATTTCTCCTTTATGCACCTCTAACAAACAACGTTACATACCTTGGTATTGTCTTTCTGTCATTACTGTAAACCAACTAAAACTGATGCCCCCCCAAACAAATTACGTAAATAAATAAATATCAGCTTAGTTCTCCAGAATATTAATCAGAGATTTTTCTCAAAGCTATGTAGGCAGATAGACTTCTTGCTAGTTGTCTTCTGCAGTAAAATAACCACAAAGGAGTTTCATTGTTCTCAGTTCAGCCGCGCTGGTGCTGCTGACAGACATCGTTCCTTCCCCAGTGAGAGACACAAAACTCGCAGTTACACATCTTTGATAACGCATAACTGAGGCCCATCCTGCTCCTCTTTGGAAAGTAAATTCGGTATCCCATTTTTAAAGATATTTACACAAAGTCTTCGCTTTTTTGGCGGAAAAGCATTCTCTCTCGTTACATCCATGTGATTTATTGTTCCGAGTTTGTTCCTATTGTTGCCACTAACCTCACGAGAACTGCCACCCAGGCTACAGCAGGTGGCAGTTCTCATGAGGCTAGTGACATATCAGTTTGGAGAAGTACAGGAATGCTTTTTAAAAATGAACATATTATAAAACTGGAAATTAACGGGAAAATACTAATACGCGAGGGCGGCGGGGAAGAGGGGTAAAATACGGTATTTTCAGGCCAAAACAGGAGATTTGACAGGTTTGCATCTTGTCATACACCTTCCAGCTGTGGGTTTCACCACCATCAGATAATTTCCACTTTTCATTGAAAAAGCACTTTAATTTTCATTTCCTTTCCACGTGTCCCTGCCTTCCTTACCTTTTCCTCCAACTCTGCACTTCTTTTAACTTCTGCTGGATAATGCCTTTTTCTTTTTTGTTTTAATAAAGGGGTAGACAAACTCTGAAGGTTCTTTCTGATTATTTATCTACTTTAGTTTATGCGACAAAAGAGGTTCTCGTGTGTCACACTGTGTTGTCTTGGCAACATGATGGGTTTCTCCCCATACCAGTTTCATGGATGGAAATGTAAAATGATCAGTAATTGCTATGAAACACACAAGTGAAGTCTGGTGCTCTTATCAGTATGAAACACACAGCTGTCAACTTCCACAGCAAGTCAACCTTGCATGTGGAAGTTCAAAATCATCAGGGATATTTATGAAATTTAAAAATGAAAATGGTTCTGTCACTGTTATGAAACACACAAATAATTGACTGTTGCATGTGGACTTTGCCAAACTTTACGTTTGGCCCAGTCATGACAAAAAAAGGATGTAGATGTGTGAGAAAGTATTGTGCTCAGAGTTCTCAGGATACCTTATGTCAACAAGAGTGTGGTATTTTACCCAATACCCAACAATGAAATATAAAAGCATGAAAGATAAACAAAGTGTATTGTATTAGATGATATATAAATGAAATTGAATTCAAGTATACTGAATTAAATGACCAACGGTACATCACATACTTGGAATTCTGGGATTCTGTGTCTGGATGTTTGAGCGGTTTTTATTCTGTCTTCCTACATAAACCCCCAAAGACTATGATGAGACTCTTTTTCGGTATATCTTTATAACTCACAACACTGACAGTGACTGTGTTTATGGTCATTATTTTGTTGAAAAACAACCTTTCCCATTTAGTGTAAAATAGACATTAGAACAGAAATATGTAATGGTCATTCCGGGTAAATGTTAATTTGAAATCTTAATAAACGTAAAACTTACCTTTGTTGGTGGGTAACTACAGTTTTAATTAACAATTCAGTTTTAATGGAAACTGTTGAAGAAAGCAAGTTTCATCTGGGGCATCACTTTGATTAAGTTTATTACAATAGTACTTGAATAAGTAGTTTATTACAATAATACTTTATTGCACACAAAGTTGCTGTATGAAAACTACCTGCTTTCAGATGGTGGATAGAAGTAAATAACCAACGGTGCTAATATCCCAATTTTCATTGAGATTGGGAAATATTTCCAATATGTCTAATAGTATAACTCTAAAGTCAAGTACCTGCTGGTTGTTCTTATTTTTTTTAATTTAATTTTTATCTTTTTTAAATTTCAGCCCTTGTGCAATTTACCTTAAACCATTTCAGTTGAACCCAAGTTGGATAACGAAACTTTGCGGCCATTATCTGGCAGAAAAACAAACTACCGTATTTTCACGACCATACGGCGCACTGTGTGGAAAGGCGCACCCTCAGTTTTGTGTGTCATTTTTGGTTTTAAAACACACATACGGCGCACCGACCCAAAAGGCGCCGTTTACAGAGACGGAGCTGCACACACGCACCGCAAAACACACACGCGCTAAAAATAGAGCGGAAGCAAAACTTAGTTTGATATTTTATTTCACTTTTCACATCAATCAAACCCTTCAAAGGTTCATATTCTGTTTCTGTATTAAAGAATTAAAAAAAAACACTGGGTCGCCGCACATAAACCTGTCTCAGCCACCAGCCCTTTTCATTTCACTCTGGCTGAAAAGTCTCTTTAGGCAACGCTTTTCTTTTAAAAATCACCATAGCCGGCAGTTTCTGTCCATCAGCGTGGCAGGCAAGCACAAGAGTAAATAAACTTTTCATACCCCGTTGTGCTGCGGATCCCGACCGTGGCGGTCCCGGGTCCCGGCTCCCGCACGGGGGTCCCGGGTGCCGGGTCCCCCGCGCTGGACCGGGTCCGCTCCCCGTCCGCCCCCCCGCACTGGTCCCGCTCACACACACGCGCATGTCGGTACCGGTTTGTATCCGACAGGAGCTCCGCTCCGCTAATTCAGCTGCGCCAGTCCGAATTTCCAGACCTGACTCAGCCACTTGATCATCATCCCTTCATCCAGCCACCCCTTTTCATTGGCCACCATACACCATATCACCATACAGTTTCTGTCCATCAGCGCGGCAGGCAAGCACCACATAAATGAGAATGTGTGTGTTTCGCGGCGCGACACACACACATTCTCATTTATGTGGTGCACACGCGCATGTCGGGATCCGGTACCGGGTTTGTAACCGACAGATTTCGCTGGAAATCTCGGAGGGTGAAGCTGATCAGACCTGGGACAGACCCCTGAAATCCCTGCTCCCAAAGCGGCCGGGAACCAGGTCGATCGGACCCCGCTTTGGGAACCAGGAAGTCGTGCTGGAGCAGCACGCATCACTGCGGCTTCAACCGGGGAAAGTGACCGGTTCCGACCGGCCGGGACCGGAGGAGCCCGCCTGCACTGGTAGCAGGGGCTCCCGGGGAAAGAGCACCGGCATTTCAGCCGGATCTGCCCCGGGGATGCGGCGATCGGACCCCGCAAACCCACGGCAGGTGCTTCCTCGGTTCCCGACATGCAAAACACACGCGCTGCAGAACACACACACAAGTGTGCTTCTTTAAATAGAGTGGAGCAAAACTTAGTTTGATTGTATTTTATTTCACTTTACACATCAAGCAAATCCTTAAAAGTCTTCATCATCTGTTTCCGCATTAAACAGCTCAGTGGATGGTCTCATTCACGTCGCAACTCAAGGCTTCACCCGCCCCCTTCTCTTTTTACCGTTCTCATGGTGGCCGGCCTGACATTACCGTAATTCAGGTAATAGACATGGCGCACCGTTTCATAAGGCGCCCGGCACATTTAAAAAAAGAAAAAAAAAAATTATGTGCGCCTTATGGTCGCGAAAATACGGTAAACCACTAAGTGCAAAACAAAAGGTGCAACAGTAACTTACAACCGTCATTCTGGTTAAATGTTAACTTTTATCCAGAATAAATTGCTTTAATTATAAATGTCTTTTGAAACCATCGGACAATCTCTCGTGTTTTTTTTATTGGAATTCCAGGCACAGATTCAACCAGCCACCTTAAAATAATTCTACCTGGAACCAGTATCAGATTTAGACTCCTAGTACGGACCTACAGGTTTCAGGCTTACAGTATATCCATCATTCCTTACATTTCTTCAGTGCTTTTACATTTTATGTTCCCTGTTTTCCAACCATTTCTCCTTTATGCATCTCTTACAAACAACCAGAGGTGGGTAGTAACGAGTTACATTTACTCCGTTACATTTACTTGAGTAAGTTTTGGGAAATGTTGTAGTTTTAGGAGTAGTTTTGAATCACTATTTTTTTACTTTTACTTGAGTAGATTTGTGAAGAAGAAACTGTTACTCTTACTCCGCTACATTAGGCTACGTTGAGCTGTTACTTTTCTTTTATCCCTTTTATCCGCATACGCGTTAATCTCATGACATCACTGAGTGATTCTTTGGGAAAAATGTTTGTTTTTGCATGTTTTGTCACATTTACACAGACTCAAACACACACAGAGTTTCTATGAGTTCATGGGCTTGTTCTAGTTCTGCCTGGTTAAAAAAGAAAAGTATAAAGGATTGAAATGTTGTGCTACTTGTGCTTAATTTATTTTTTTATTCTGTTATTATTTTATTATTTATTAAAGTACTTGAATTTACTTTAAGATTATTTTAATTTAAGCTATTTTTTATTTTTTATTAATCTTAATTTATTTTATTGATTTAATTTGCCTAAAGATGATTATTTTGTACTTTTGTCTGTTTGAATGGTTGTGTTAAAAAATAAATCAGACGTTACTCAACAGTTACAGAGTACTTGAGTAGTTTTTCACCAAGTACTTTTTTACTTTTACTCAAGTAATTATTTGGATGACTACTTTTTACTTCTACTTTAGTCATATTATTCTGAAGTAACAGTACTTTTACTTGAGTACAATTTTTGGCTCCTCTACCCACCTCTGCAAACAACATTACATACCTTGCTATTGTAGTTCCTGTCATTTCTGTAAACCAACTGAAACTCTAGAATATTAATCAGAGATTTTTATCAAAGCTATGTAGGCAGATAGATTTCTTGATATCCAGTTGTCTACTGCAGTAAAATAACCATAAAGTTTATTACAATAACACTTTATTGCACACAAAGTTGCTGTACAAAAACTACCATGTTATCAGATGTGTTTAAGCTCCAAGGTCTAGTGTTTCCTGGCATAAACTATTGTCCATGTGAGTGTTTCAACTTCTGAGGTACAACTATTCTTCATGTACTGCCCTTTACAGACTAGAATCCCTCCACATTCCATAAAATGTTGAACAATATTTTGTCCTGAAAGGAGAAATTTGCAGATTACAAACAAAATGTCCTTGAGGAACCTATTGACATTACTGTTTGAGAAGAGAAAAAAAAACCCTACTACTACCAAACTGCCCCCATTCCAACGTTTGTTAGCATGTGTAGCGGGTCTGATTAATGCATTTGAAAAAAAAAACGGACCTTGTAAAAGGACAAAAAAAGGAAAAAGAAATGTGAGGAATCAGAAGAACTGAGAATTGCATTTTGTTTTTCTCTAATGTCACCAGTGTTTCACAATTAGTTCTGTAATTGACCAACTCTTGCCACATTATTGTTTACCATGAAAAGAAGTTGAATGTCCAACCACATCTGACCCCTCCTCCTTATTTACCATATTGCATCAAGGAGTCTCTCCATTTATAAGTGCAACAGATCTGAGAAATAAGAACAACTGGGTGGATTTTGTGAAAGACTTTGACGTCTTCCTGCCTCATCCTTTTGCTGTTTTCAGGTTAGTAGCGAGTGTAAAATAACTTATTTTTGAACTTGAACTAAGTTGAGAAATTGACAGAATTGTCTTTGTTGTCTTTTCAGGAAACTTAGCAGCTGCTACTCTGTTGCCCAACCTGGTGCCTGTAATACCAGGTAATGTTTTGAGAACTGTTTTTTTGTTTGTTTGTTTTTCTGCCTGTATCACATATATTTATCACACACACTGTATATGTGCTCATACACAAAATGAACATTTGATACCATGATTTCCTCCTCCACAGCGGGAGCAACAGTCTTATCCACAGGCTGATCTGATCAAATGTGAAGTACTCCAATGTTCTGCCACACGTTCTTTAAAATCATATTTTTCCACATTTCCTTCAACAGAGAATCATGATGATCACGTTTGGATGTTTCCTGCTGCTTGTGTCAACTGCACTCTGTCAAGATCCTTATCGCAATTTTATAAATCAGCATGTCAACGCTCAAATGAGTGCGAACCGGTGTGATCAAGTAATAAGAAGTAGAGAAATCACTGAGCCAGACAGCAACAGGTGTAAGCAGAGAAACACCTTCATCCGAGCGACCACCAAGTTAATCAAACCAATCTGTGCAGATGCTGGAGAACCATTTGGTGACTTGAGAAAAAGTAATAAACCCTTTAGCATTGTTGTCTGCACACTGAAAAAGGAAGGGGCCACACAGCCTAACTGTAAATACCGCGGTCAAAGTCGTACCAGGAGAATTGGAATCGCCTGTCGGGGAGGAAACCCTGTACACTTTGGAAGAGATATTTACTTTGAGCCCTGATTATTTGCTCTTCATTTCAGTCTGATAAATAAAACAAGTCTGATATTTTAAGGGTTTCTTTGCATGCAATGATTGTTAGTTATGAACATCTTTCTGAACCAGTTAATAATTAAATCAATTCCTGGACATCAGAATGTCTGTATAAAATGAAAAGAAAAGCTTTACAAGCCTGTTTGCTACTTTTGTTGTAAAAAATATATCAACATTAAGTGTAAAATGTTTCATGCTGAAAATGTGTTTTTGTTAAATCAGTTAAAGAGGACTCAATAAAAATTTGGCAATCTTAAAGTCTTTCTTCACTTTGAAGTTCAGCTTCTTGCTTTCACTTTTCAAACATGTTTTCTCTCTCAATTTCCAACTGAAGTTTATCGTGAAGGTTTCTCCAGAGATTCTGAGTTCAGGTTCAGACTCTGACTGGGTCACTCTAGGACTTGTAGAACTAGCTTTTCCTCAGTAAATCTTGTGTATTCTGTGTAATTCTTTTGACATTTTATGCACTCCTATAAAATGTCTGAACCCAGAGAAAATAGAATAGAATGTAATACTTTATTGTCACTATACATGGCTACAGTGGGATTAAAAGAAGCATCACCTTTTTAGTGCAAGACAGTGTCGACCAGTGTCTAATAAATATACAATGGCCCGGTTTCACAGACAAGGCTTAAGCTTAGTCTCAGACTAAAATGCTGTTTGAGCTGGCTTAACTTTAAGTCACTTGCACAGACATATCTTAAAATAGTCATAGATTTAGTCTGTTCTGGATTAAACAAAGCCAATTGCAAGAGGGTGCATTAGAGCTACTCTAGGACTAAATTGAAGTTTATATTAATCCTGCAAAGAGGCAGGTTTAACTTCAGCTTAGTACTGTTTGTGAAAGGGAGCACAGATGGTTTGGGAGCTTGGAGTATTTGGAATATCTAAATGAAGACCAATATTCGCTACAGAGGCCAGCCAGACAAATACTTGTGGATAGGAGTCATCCATTGAATCAGTTTGAGGAAATAACTTTCCGAGACCGCTTTCGTATGTACAAAGATGATGTACTGGAGATAATTACTTTGCTTGAGCCTAGACTTTCCTCCATGTCTCAAAGAGGAAGGCCTGTACCCAGTTCTCTCCAAGTTCTGATCACTTTGAGATTCTTGGCATCTGGAACCTTTCATCGTGAAACTGGTGATTTGTGTGGTGTCCGTGAAGCAACAGTGTGTAGAATAGTTCAAAATGTCTGCAGTGCCATTTGTGAACTGAGAAATCTGTACATTAAGTTCCCTGATGCTGCTGAGCAAGCCAACTATAAAGTGCGATTCTACGAATTTGGGAACTTCCCAGGAGTGATTGGCTGTATAGAGGGATGTCATGTTGAAATCAAGTGTCCATCAACTCCTGATGCTGAGGAGTACAGGAACCGTAAGAACTGGTTTTTCATCAATGTTCAGGCTGTATGAACTCCCAATTTAGAGTTTTCAAACATTGTTGCCCGTTTGAAGGGAGCAACACATGACTCAAGGATTTTTCACAACTCTTCATTGTGTGCTCAGTTTGAGAGAGGGCAACATAGCGGAATACTACTTGGTGACAGTGCATATGTGCAGAGTTCCTATTTATTCACACCTTGGCCACATCCCACAACAACTGAGCAGCAAAGATACAACAGAGCTCATATTCGCACTAGAGGGATGATCAAGCGTATGTTTGGAGTGTGGAAAAATCAATTCCAGTGTTTATGCAATACACTTCGTTTTGAGCCAAGAAGATGCTGCAAGGTGATCATTGCTACAGCTGTTCTGCACAACTACCTGAAGCTGCACAACTACCTAAAGCCGTATAATTGTCCTGACCCTCCAATGGAAGACCAGAATGATTCAGATGTGCCCATGCCAGTCCAACGAGGACTTGCACTCAGAGCTGCTTTCACATTGCAGTGCAACATTGCAGTGCAATAGTGTGTTGAAGAATTAAATGAGAAACTCAACCAAGGCTGTCCTAAAATTTAGGTTGTGGGGACTACAATACTCACACTCTTGTCAAGGGTATTTCATTACATTACATAGCTATCTCATGCATCTTTCTTTGAACAACTCTCTCTTCTAATTTCATATCCATGCTCTTCTTTCAGATATTTAATTTTCTGCTCATGAAATTCTAAGGCTAACCTTTCATGCATTGACATCCTTTTTGGTCTCTGCTGGAAGGTTTTGGCAGCATCTTTTCTCTGGGATGCCATGCCAGATGTGGAGGGTGCACAGTCACTGTGCACTGACTCTTCCACCAGAGTTAGAATAATTTCCTCTGGGAAAAGAACACTTTTGGATACAGAAGTGTGGTTACATTTTCATTTGCATTGAATTCACTGCAAATGGCAGCCCAAGCATTGTTTGTCTTATGTTCAACAGCAGCACTATGCCCTTTACTTTCAATAACAGCATGATTTCCCAAAATTTGTTTAAGTAGATTTTTTTTTCATACATAGTATAGTTCTTTGAGCGTGTTCTTTTAGCTTCAACATGTTTGGTGTCAAAATTCCCTCCAGCAAAACTGTCCTCAATTCCGTTCCAGGTTTTTATGAACACCATTAGGCTAACAGACTGTGCTCCTACTTAGGCTAATGAGGCGTTCTCATTTAAGCTTACTCCAGGACTCCACAGTCTGGGACTAACTAAGACAAATATAAGCCATGCTCATGCAAGCCACTTAAATGACCTAGCTTTACAAGTCTGACTTAGGCCTACTCCTGGCTTGATATAAGCCTTGTCTGTGAAACCGGGCCATAGTCAGCTATTGCAGAGATCAAATTCAATTTACCCGATGCCCTTCACCATTTGAAGAATCAGTGCCTCTCTTAACACAGTAGAAAGGCATCATAGACATAAGCTAACAGAACTAAACTCAAGTTTGTGTCTATTCATCTTTAAATAGAAACACAATAGAAATAGTAGTTCATAAAAGAACTTGGTGTAAAACTTAAAGGAGCTTGAGGCTCCTTTTAAGAAATGAGACTCTCTAGCGCCACCCTTCACCACGACGGCCGTTGGGGGTACTGCAGCCAACAGCAAAGCCGGCACGGGAGAACGGGGAGAACGTGCATGCAGCGCCATGTGACGTCACATCCGCAGCCCAGCGCGGGAAATTCGGGACCGAATTGCAGCACATTTTGCAGCACACAGCCTGTTCAAGGCAAAGGAGAGATACACTAGAGGGCTCATTCTTTTGGGTTTGGAACTCTTCATCTGACATTATTACTAGAAAACTTAAAGTGTATACGGATTTTTTTCATAAATCCTGCCACAATCCGGCCTCAAGCTCCTTTAAAATTGCTTTAAAAATAAGGTCAAGTTCCTAATCAAAAGAGCATTCAGTTTGAAAAAGTGACTCCAGGAATTATCTTGTGCATTTAAATTAAACTGTGGTGTGTGTGATCACTCAAGGCGATCGTAATTGAGACTCTTTTCTCACGTCGTTCCTCAATGGTGGAATCAGATCAACCTTCAGTTATTATCTCTTCCCCATAATTGTTCTCCGTTGTTCTTGTAGTTTGTTGTGCTGGCCTGCTCCTCCTCTTCTCTTCTGTATATGTTGCAGGCCAGACCCTCAGGAGCTGCATGCTGACCTGCAGTCCCCCCATCTGATCATCCCACTGCTTGCTTCCACCTGTCTGTATAGATGTCTCTTTTGGATACCTGCTGACATCCTGACCACCTCAGTCTCTGCTGTCTAGATCTGTTTATATATTCATCCCTGTAGATCACCAACTTACCATTGTGTCTGTGTCTCTCCTTTCTCTGTTCTTCATTATTTCCGTCTGTTCTCTCTTATCTTGCTCTGCCCAGCTGGTCTTCGGCAGGAGGGTCCCCCCTTATGAGCCTGGTCCTGCTCAAGGTTTCTTCCCTCCTAAAGGGGAGTTTTTCCTTGCCACTGTTTGGCTAAAGGTTTTTCTCGCACTAGGGGAGTTTTTACCTGCCAGTGTTTATGTAATAATTGGTCTGTGGTCAAGTTCTGGGTCTCTGTAAAGCGGCTAGAGACAACTCGTGTTGTGATAGATATTATTTTGATCAAATTGAATTGAACTGAATTGAATTCTCTTCAGCTGGTCTGATAGATGAGGAAATGAATAGCTCCAAACACCAAGATATTTTGTTTCAAAACCTTTTTTCCTCCAAAATGAAGAGAAATTTCATATGCCAGAAGTGACCCATTAATATCAACCAAGGTAATACTTAGGGAAAACAAATCAAAGTCTTGGAGTGCTCAGAGCTCTGTCCCCTCGAAAACCTGTGGAATTACTTAAACAGAGCGGCACAGAGGATCCTCTCCTGTAATTCCACAAAATGTTAGTTAAGAGAGATGTTCAGATATCCAGCTGTGGTACATTTTCCTTTATTCAAAATACAATACACCCAATAAACGTGTATTTATTTTTCTCTGGATTGATGTTGTCGTTATTTCTATTGTTGTATTATTTTAAACTTACAGAAACGTTTACAACGGAGTGTAACCCTTAGACTCACCAGTGCGAACTTCATTCCCAGGTTGGGTGGTCAGATCTGGAAACGCGTCGGCACACAGACTGGTACAGACTGATGTACAAAGTCCTCCTGGGTCTGCCATCTCCCTACCAAAGTCTGCATCTTCACACAAAACAATGGCCCTTATGCAGTACGCTCTTAGGACTTGTACACATTGACTGTCTCCAGTGTTCATACAGGGATTGGGAAAAAAAGCTTTCCAATATTATGCTCCTTCAGACTGGAAAACTTTACAAAACATGTTAAAACTTCAGGATCTTGTTTCTTTTAAGTGTTCTCTGACAGACCTAGAGATGCAGCCGCTGAGCTGTCATTGCTTTTAGTTCCTTTTCACATTGGGTGACTTTGTGCAACAGCCATTTTCAGGCCTTCACCCTCAGGATTGCAGATCCAGGACCCTTGTTTTCTGCCACAGTGACATCTAGTGATTTCATGGTAGTATAACAGGAATGATGGAAAAGATCTAAAAATGCAACCAAAGCATGAGTTTCAATATTCTAAAGAAGCAAGAAGTAAACTTTCTAAATAGAATAAATATAATAAACATCAATATCAAACAACAAACATCATAAACAGTAGTCACACTTTGGCTATCAGTATTTACTTTGTGTTTCTGTTTCATTTCCACCTCATTAACACGACCTGTTTATGTTGTTACTGTAAACATACAGTATAAGCAAGTTGACGTGAATCTTGAATCTTTTAGAGCCACAAACCTAACTGCAGACTTGCTTAGTGGATTATTTAAATGTTAATGAAACACAAAGATTTTAAAAGGAGTCGAGCTGTTTAAGCTGCACACTGGAACTTTTGTCCTTTTCTGCTCAGTGGTTTCCTTCCAGGCACTGAGGTTAAGCCACTTTAATAATGCTGTCAAGGATTATCTGTGTTTGGTCTCTTACTTGGTCACATTGTTGTTTTAACTTCCATCATTCATTTTTTTCTCTTAACTGCCTCTGCCATGATGTTCACTGCAGCTATGTCAGCTAGTTTATTCCTTGTTGATGTGTAACTTAGTGCCAGAAAGCATTAGACAGTTGTTGCAAAATACAGCCAGAATGGAAGTCAGATGGATTTTTGCTGACAGCAGGGATTAAAGACTGCTTCAACTAAATGATGCTTTCTAAGACTAAGTAAATTGTGCTACAAATGACATTGAAACCGATGTCTTAACAAGGATAAAAAGTCCTTTGTGCTGCTTTAATTCTGGTGAGCACTAGTGTTACAAAACTGATGAAGCAATCTGTATGTAACTGAAATTCTGCTAATTTAAACATCTTGCTGTGAACTGAGCCAGCTGGAAGAACTCAGTTTGGAGCGGATTGTCTAATGATGTCCCAAAAATAATAATGTTGATATGCTACGCCTGTTTGGATAGGCCGCAACAGTTAAAAAAAGAGGGGGGCAGAATCAGCTTTACAGGAAATGTGGCAATGACATATCTTACTCTGTGTCTGCAAAGAGGTAGTCAAAAAAAAAAAAACATCGTTCTTGCATCACATTCTTGAAAATTCTGCACCTTCAAAATGTTGCATCTTTGGATTATTTTCATTCTTCTTCCTCAGGGATGTAAGTACTCTTTACATACTTAATTTACTAAGCATGCCTTTTTTTAGTAGAAAAGGGCTTTATGTTGGTAATAAAATAATTCAAGCTGCTTTTCACTTTCAAAATTAATGTGTAAACCAACTTTATTTCCTTGGATTCATGGAGGGATTTTAACAAATGTCCATGACTGAAGGAATCAAAACTCATCAGCTTCTTCCAATTTTGTTTTATGGTGGTATTTAGGTTCTTATTTTTACACCAATCATTTAATATCCATTATTATGTTGTTTTTTTAATTCAGACCCACTGATCTCAGTGACCAAAGGTCAACTTGGGGAACCTGTGACTTTCACATGTTTGCTCCCTTTGGACGACAGCATCACCCGAGTCAAGTGGTACAAGCAGAGTGTCGGTGATACTCTTGCACTAATTGCAACATTCATGCCCTCTTCTGTGACGCCCATATTAGAGCAAAGTTTTTCTCCATCACGATTTGCTGGAAATTACACAGTAACAGTAATGAGCACCCTGACCATTCTGAAGACCATGCAGGAAGATGAAGCCCTGTATCACTGCGCAGCCTTTTCCTGGCAAACGGATGTGTGGACTGGAACCTTTTTGTCTTTGAAAGGTCATTAACGTCTCGTTATTTTTTTGTTCTTATGCTCCCCATTATATCTCATCACGTACTTGACTTTTAATAACCTCCACTCTTCCCTAATAGGAAACAATGAGGGAACAACAAACTATACTGTTGTTCAGAGGCCAACTGTGTCGGGTCCAGTTCAGCCTGGACACTCTGTGACTCTCCAGTGTTCAGTTCTCTTTGATTCTCCGATGGGATCCTGTCCAGATGAAAATAGCATTCTCTGGTTTGGAGTCAGATCAGATAAATCGCTTGGAAACATTGTGTACACTAAAGGAGTTAAGCCTGACGAATGTGGCAGGAAAGCAGATACAGCATCTTCAACAAAGAGCTGCGTTTATCAACTCTCCAAGAAAATGAGCTTGTCAGATATCGGGACTTACTATTGTGCTCTTGCCACGTGTTGGGAGATTATATTTGGAAATGGGACAAAGCTTGACATCAAAGGTAAGCGTGTGGTAACATGAATACCAATTTTGGGAGTTTGGAAACATTTTTGAGCATACAGCTTGATTTGAAAATGAGGACAGACAAAAGGAAAACATTTTCAGGTGATCATTGACTCTTAGAATGAAAATGAAGTCCATACAGATTCACTTTTAGTTATATTTTCTTTTTCTTTTCCACTTGTCAGAAGCAGGAGAATTGTCCTTTGGAGTCCCACAGACAAACCAAATATCTCTGCTGTGTTCTATCTTTGGAATAAGTCTGCTTGTGACAGCCATCCTCATTGCAATCATGGAGAAAGTGAATTGTACCTCCTGCAGTGGTAATATAGCACACTATATCCCCTATTGTATTTGCTTTTTCTAGTTAAATTAATGTTGTAGAGCAGTTTCACATTTAACATTGATTTATTTTGTTTTTCAGATGCTCTGTGTCAAAGAAATTTAAAGGTAATTGTATAAAAGTGGTCGTAGTCCTTTGTCATTGATAATGTTCTAACACGTTTTCTTATTGTAGACAGAACAGAATACAGGGATTTACTCCCGTGTCATCTTTACCAAGGTAAAATCTGGCAGTGGTGGGAGAAAAGAAGCACAACCAGTGGAGAGGGAGCTGGCCGACACTGATCTCAAGACTTTTGGACTGGAGTAGCAAGTCAGCACCTAAACTATTTGTCATCTGCTTTTACTGTTTACGTTGCTGTTGTGATTTTACCTTTTGGTTTGTGATGTCCCATTTGGAAGACTTGAGTTAGAGAAGGGTCTGGGTGCAGTATGTGGGGAACTGGAGGTCCAGTGCAGACCAGAAACATATGACCTCCACTTGAGCCCCCTGAGTGCCCTGACAACATCCTAAAAGTTGAGAGTGGAGTTCAGAGGGGTATTCCAGGAAGCGGGTTTAGTTAAAAGTCTGAGTTTGTTAAGCCTGAGATGAGGGAAATCCGGAGTTTTCAGTTCCAGAAAGCGATTTAACTCAAACTCTGAGTCAGTTACTACGGCAACTGAGCCTCTGAACCTAACCTGTTACGCAATACGTATCCGTTTTCTGCACCACGGACAGCAAGCGGCAGAGAGAGCAGAAAAAGCGTATCTAACAAACGCAACGTATTTTATTCACTATGTCAGTGCAACAATATCACAGGGACATCCGAGTTTACCTTCAAACAGTTAAAGGGGACATATTATGGCATTTAATGTATATTTTAAACAGGCCTTGAATGTCTTAAAAACAATCTAAAGCTTGTTTTTTCTACATAAATCAGAAATTCAGCCTGTGGGCCCTGTCACTAGTTTTACCGCTTCTAAAGCCTTTTTCTGTACTTCATTCTAAGGGGAGGGGAGGCTATGATAATGAGGCTCTGCGCTGATTGGCTGCTTGAATGACGTGTAGCAGGGGAGGAGAATAAGCGCCGCTCCGGGCAGAAGAGCCGGCTTCGTACACAAAGCGTGTCCCATGCGAGAAGCTTCTGCGACAAAATCAATTCCATTGCTTTTTAATTTTTTTTTGTATTGGACTGTCCTAACTGGCCGCGAGTTTAACGGTTTCAGTGTGGAGAGAGAGCGTCCGATGTCACGCATCTCGACGTGATAGTCGGACGCTCAGAGGCGATTCTGGGGTCTGTTGGGGCCCTAGGCAAAAATTTCTAGGGGGCCCCTCAAACCAGCGTTCATCACCGTTATGTTATAATAAACTGACACCAACGAAAACTTTATGAAATTTATATTTATTTACACACTGCTAATTTACACACACGACACTGTGTGTATTTTTTTTTTTTTTTGACACTGCGTACAGGTGGATGGCCGTGATCATGGGAATGACAACATGGGGCCCCTTAAGGGAGGTTTCTTACTGGCTACTGAGATGTCATTGATAATTGCCTTATGTTTGTTTAAGGAGGAGGATATGGTCATTGCGGTTACCACATTTTGAGATCTGTACAGTAAAAACAGCCTTCAATACTTTTTTAGTCCTCAAAATCCCTGATAGGAAACATTTTTGTAATAAAAGTAATTATTAAAAAAAAAAATAATAATTTTTTTTTTTTTTTTTTTTTTGGGCCTCATGGGCCCCCCAACAACTCGGGGCCCCAAGCAGTTGCCTGCCTTGCCTGTTCACAAGCTGCGCACCTGCGGACGCTCTCATTCAGTTACTCGCTGTAAATGGATCTTAAAGCCTGATTTACGGTTCTGCGTTAAATCGACGCATACCCTTCGCCGTAGGCTCTGCGTTGGTTTAACGCGGAACCATAAATCAGCCTTTAGTCACCTCGTCTTCACACAGGAAGAATTCTCATCATTTCTTATGTTACAAGACAAATGAATCATGTTAACTGTAAAGAAATCACAACACTGAATTTTCACAAATGGCAACTTTATTGTTAAAAAAATAAAACATGAGTTGTATATAAATAACATTTATGCACTATTGCTGGCTCAAGGAAGGACCGTGCGTTTTCTGAAGGTGTCGTTGAACAGCTTTAGGTGCTTGGAAGATCTAAAACCATAAAGAGAAAAAAAATGTATTACTAATTTACCTAACGAGTGAGTGGCTCCGTTAGGGAACACTGGAGCCGCCGGGGCTCGGGGCTCTTCACCGGGCCGGTCCGTGAGCAGCTCTGGCAGCTCCGTATTTGGCCCCGGTGCTCCGGAGCTCAGCTAAATACTTAGCCCATGCAAAAACAAACTTGTAGACAAATATAAATAACATAAAAAAATAACGTCACTTACTGTTGACTTGTGTGCAGTTGCCGGGTCCGTGCTGTAGGAACTGATACTTTTATGAGGGTAAGTGTCGATGCAAAACCTCATTTTAACTCTCCCTCGCTGTGGAAACCGGTGGAAAACAGTCATCGCTTCTAAACAATTGCTGAAGCTCCAGCCGGCTGAGAGAGTTGTGGGCGTGGTTTCAGCAGCGGAGGCCGACCTATGGAAATCTGCTCCTGTCGTTACGTAACGACGGGAGCAGATTCAGAACGGCTCAAAAAAGTCACATGACACTGGAAGATTCATTTGGGCGGGGGTCACAGACCCTGCAGATTTTCATGGGATTTCATCTTCCCTGTGGTGGCAGGTTGAGGGGAGACCACTTTATATATGTTAAAACAAGAAAAAACCTGTTTATCATAATAGGTCGCCTTTAAAGCGACACTACGTAACTTTTCCACCTTAATATCATATTTCCAGAGTCATTGTGATGGTACATCAACTTCCAACAGGTTTAATGAAACCTCTGTCATGGTCTGAGGGGTCTGTATCTCCTTCACTGGCACTATGTAACTTTGAGGAGCATGGTAGGAACCCTGCCACACTAAAAAACTACAAATCGTTACGACTTTGACTGCTTTACGGCATACGTCACTTCCCCCTCCTTCCCGATTCGCAGTCGAGACGAAAACGGGCGGGGCGTGGAGCGCAGCTCCGCAGAAGCTAGTAACCCGTTGCTGCAGCAGCAGCTCCACATAACAGACGTGGGGAAAAGATCCTAATGGTTTAACTTTTCAACGGTTTCCTGCTCGGAGGCAGAACCACGCAGGCCAAGTATCTGATATATCTGATATAACACCGGCTTCCACACAGTAAAGCCTGAATTATGGTTCTGCGTTAAATCGACGCACACCTACGGCGTAGGGTACATGGCGACGCGCAACGTACGGTGCGTGTCGCCGCGTACCTACGCCGTAGGCTCTGCGTCGATTTAACGCGGAACCATAAACAGCCTTAAACCACAAACACTCACACAGACGGGTCGGATCAAAACACGGGTTTTATTCCCCACTTCTCCAGCTAAACGCAGTTGCTGGCCAGCTCTCTGCGGTGCAATTAACCCCAATTTTCAGATAAAACTAGTTTGTTGAGGAAAAAATATTAACTCTTATTTGTAGCTGCAGAGGAAAAAAATTATCTCACGAGGAAAACAAAAATATTGCTCACGCCTCGGAGCCTCTTCAAGATAATATAGCAGTCAAAAATAAGAAAAGAGAAGTAAGAGGGATACAAAACATGTACTGTATGTTGTACTATTATACAAATTTATTGAAACACATGGGTCTTCAGTAGGGATTAATTATTATTATAATTAATAATAATTAATAATCATTATTTTCTCCATATACCGCTCCCTGGCTTCCTTGTTTAAGGTATCCCGGTAAATTCCAGTTCCTTTCCAGCAGTTTAACATCTTTTTTTTTGCGTTTTGTCTGTTCACTTGGTGAAACAGAAAAGTGTCCCGTCTCCTCTCATCAAAACAAATGCAGCAACGGGACAGGAGTTTTCCGGCAGTACGCGCTGGTTGCTCATGGGAAACTTAGTGTTCTTTCTGGTAAAACACTACCGCTTTTGTCCAAAAGATGCCGCCAAACTCAGAAAAGCTGAAAGTCACGTTGTGCTGCTTTAAAGTCCGAATGCAAAATGGAGAGAGAGGGAGCAGAAGACAGAAAGAGAGAGAGAGAGTAAAAAAAAAGTAAAATATTTCCCTTAAACAGATTCATAAGAGGGTAGGGTGATTTGATATCTTAACTTAAAATGAACTTGCACAATTAATCAATCAGTGGCTAACAGCCTCGTTAATATCTGCTGCTGCTGGGGCAACATTGGACCCATCACTTGCCTTCTTTCTTTTTTTTTTTTTTTTAATTGCGTGGTTGTCTCCTTTTCATTTTTGTAGTTTCTAGTGAAATCCATCATGTTGTTCTGATATACATTTGTAGTTATTTTATATGTATTAAGTAATAGAATAAATCAATACAAATAGACACAGAGTAGGCTAATTCCATAAATGTAAAAAAAACATTTACATTTTCCCCTGAAGCCGAGGTGTTTGGCTGCCCCTGATCTAAATGACAATCAAATTTCATTCAATACCATTCCACCACTGTTTTCATCTGTAATATTATAAGACAGTGTGCTTAAATGTTAAATGAATACTGCATTCAAACGTACACATTGACTGCAGCAACTTTCTCCCACGCCAATTCTCTCCTTTGCTGCTGCAACTGTGTTTTTTTTCCGAAATATGCTCTCATACTCGCCATATGCAAGTATTAACACTTCTAACTCCAGTGGCGTGAAGTATGTGGATCTTCAGATGCAAACTAATGTTTCCTCAAAGGGATTTTGTAAATTGAAATGTTAAATAAAGTTTAAAAAAAAAAGAAAAAGTATGTGGATCTTTTGTTGTCGCCGGTTGCCATGGTGAATCCTTGTATAAGGGCTCTACTGATGATGGCTTTTTATTTCCCTCACGCACGCGCTTAGCTCGAGCTTAACAAACTCAGAGTTGATTGAACTAACTCATATCCGCTGTTCTGGAACCGAAAACTCAGAGTTTCCTATCTCAGGTTAACTCGGAGTTCAGGTCTAAACTCAGAATTTGTTGAACCTGCTTCCTGGAATACCCCCCAGGTGTTGCCAAGAGAGGAGCTACTCTTCCTCCATGGCCTCCACAGAGTCTCCTATTGAATTTGGTCCCTGGCTGCCATAATGCTGGTGTTTTAGGACCCAGAAGTGACCATATTATGGTCCAGAGATGGATGTCATTCATTTTCAAGACAGAAATGGAGAATATCTTGATGTACTTTATACAGTCGGCAGTATTGCACATTAAAATTCACACACAGGCACGCACACACACACAGACAGATTAATTTTATGGCTATTCTTTGTTGAGCTCTAATCACTGGTCTGGCAGTTATGTCCTTTCATATCAGTTATGTATCATTTATAACGGGCCTGTCTGTGATCCACTGGTAGCAAAGTTGCATAATATACACATATTAGCCATGTTTCAGTCAGGCGAGTAATATTTTCACGACCGTGGGGGCCAGAGCATTCAGTCACTCCGCTCCCCCAACCATGTGACTCACTCCCTCCTGATCTTCATAACATTGATTCAATTACGAAAACTCATCTCTTCAGGTTTTCCTTCTCCCTCTGAGTGGGAGAGCCTGAACAGATGTCTGCATAGATAATCAGACGTGTTAATGCTATGATGCTATGACTAATATCCATACTCCATTTATCGTCATTGTGTTACGTATTTGGTTTCTATCATTGCTTTCTATTTTTTTATGTATATAGTGTCTGTATTTTATTGTTTTTATGGTGCATGGTGACCTTGAGTATCATGAAAGCCGCCTATAAATAAAATACATTATTATTATTGTTATATTGTGGGTCCTCTTATTGTAGAAAAAACTAGTCTTACAGACTGGAGAAGAAGACAACAGAATACAGGACGTGAACCATCTACTTAAAATGTCATGGAGCCTCATACATTATGATGTGAAACTCAGATCGAACATCCTTTTTCAGCACATCCCATAAATACATGAGGGAGGCGCTTTCACATCTACAGATTTTAATTCATTTAAAATAATCTTGGATTCATTTTCCTAGTTGATGCAGTTTGATTTGCCTGGCATGAACACTGTCACGGCACTCTGGTGTGGATCAAAACAACTGCATTGCACTTTGGCGGGTTCCTCAGTGTAATAAAACATGCACATGACGCCACTGAACAAAAAGCTCCTCTATTGTAGCCATGTTACGTTGTCAAATTCCAAGCAAAATAGAGAATCACCATCATGAAACAATGTCATAACACAAGCAGCATAGTAGCATATTCACACAGGACCCTCCCCCTGCATTTATGTACTTCTTTCTTTGCCCCTCACAACAGACAAATAACACCAAAAAGGTGATGAAGATCTTCTTGTGTGGTCTAAAGTGGTGCATTTATGTACACTTGGAACTTTCTGTGTTAAAAAAAAAACACCAAACCACAGGAAATATGTAATCTATTTATAAACTCATCTGGTGATATATACCAGAGCAAATGTAACAAGTTGTGAAAGCCCTTTCAGGTGAAAGGGGTTTCTGGAAAACATGTTCACACCACGCACAAACATCCAACTCATAAACAATGTTCCATAGTTGGCTTCCAAAAGAATTTAGCTCCCCAGATGAAATACAGCATAAGATGCGCAAAATAAATAACACCAGCACTTGTATGAATGTTGGAAGTGGAGGTTTATGTGTGTAGCTAATTTTAGTGACATGTTTTTAAAAGTCATTCACAGCCCTGAGGGGTATTCCAGGAAGCAGGTTTAGTGAAAATCCTGAGTTTGTTAAGCCTGGGATGAGGGAAATCCAGAGTTTTCAGTTCCAGAAAGCGAGTTAACTCAAACTCTGAGTCAGTTACTATGGCAACTGAGCCTCTGAACCTAACCTGCTCGCTAGCAGGTTTACTTCAATAAAGCCTGAGTTTCTCTCCGTCTCCTCCTTCAGTGGCGTCAATTCAGCCAATGGGGCAAGAGGCAGAGAGAGCAGAAAAAGCGTATCTGACAAACGCAACATATTTTATTCACTATGTCAGTGCAACAATACCACAGGGACATCCGAGTTTAACTTCAAACAGTTAAAGTCCAAATGCAAAAATGAGAGGGAGGAGCAGAAGACAGAAAGAGAGAGAGTAAAAAAAAGTCAAATATTTCCCTTAAACAGATTTATAAGAGGGTAGGGTGATTTGATATCTTACCTTAAAATGAACTTGCATAATTAATCCATCAGTGGCTAACAGCCTCGTTAATATCTTCTGCTGCTGGGGAAACATTGGACCCATCACTTGCCTTCTTTCTTTTTTTTAAATTGTGTGGTTGTCTGCTTCATTTTCATTTTTGTAAGGTAGTTTTTTTATATGTATTAAGTAATAGAATAAATCAATACAAATAGACACAGAGCAATTCCATAAATGCATTAAAAAAAAATAAAAAAAAACATTTTCCCCTGAAGCCGAGGTGTGGCGGCTGCCCCCGATCTAAATGACAATAAAATGTCATTCAATACCATTCCACCACTGCTTTCATCCGTAATACTATAAGACAGTGTGCTTTCTCAATCCTGTTCCTCATGGGCCCCTGTCCTGCATGTTTTAGATGCTACCCTGCTTCAGCACACCGTGATAAAAGTACCTGTGTCATCAACAGAGTTGTGCAGACCTTGATGACAAGCTAATTAGGACCTTTAATTAGAATCAGCTGTGTTGGTGCAGGGAAACGTCTAAAACATGCAGGACAGGGGCACACGAGGACCAGGATTGAGAAACACTTAAATGTTAAATGAATACTGCATTCAAACTTACACATTGACTGCAGCAACTTTCACCACACGTCATTTCTCTCCTCGTGTTTCGTGTTTTTTTTCTGAAATATGCTCTTATACTCGCCATACGCACGTATTAACACTTCTAACTCCAGTGGCGTGAAGTATGTGGATCTTCAGATGCAAACTAATGTTTCCTCAAAGGGATTTTGTAAATTGAAATGATAAATAAAGTTTAAAAAGAAAAAAGAAAAAGTAGGCCTATGTCGCTCTTTTGTTGTCGCCGGTTGCCATGGTGAATCCTTGTTTCAGGGCTCTACCTATGATGGCTTTTTAACTCGAGCTTAACAAGCTCAGAGTTGATTGAACTAACTCAAATCCGCTGTTCTGGAACCGAAAACTCCGACTTTCCTTTCTCAGGTTAAGTCAACTCAGAGTTCAGGTTTAAACTCGGAATTTGTTGAACCTGCTTCCTGGAATACCCCTCTGTTGTTGCTTTTTTGTTTATTTATATGTTTGTTTGTTTTGCCCGATAAGTGTACATCAGTGGTTTCTATCACACAAAGTCTAAAAGGGAAAAAGTTCAAATAAATATATACTATTCATCATAAACTCTGTATGTAACACTGAAGGATAACATTCATGTTTCAACACTATTATGGTATTACTGTGTCAAGAAACAATCTTTCTCTATCTTGGATGAGTTGCTAAATGTCTGTGATGTGAGATGACATTTTTATCCCACTAACATGTAGGAAATGAACTAAATCTATGCTAAGTATGATAGTAAGTAAGTAAGTAATTCTGCTGCATGGTTGGCAAAAGGAAACTTGCAGCCTCAGACTTTGAAATCTTATATTAATCTGATGAAGTGGATGAAGTGGATGAAGTGGAGATATTTCTTATTTATGCTGCGGTCAGTACTTCTTTATTTAATTTTTTTCACTGCTGCTACTGGCGCATTGCAAAACAGAGCAAAAAGGTGACAGACCCGATGCTTTATCTTTGTTCAGAAAGAGAAACCACAAAAAAGCTGTTGGGCGCTTTTACATACTTTGACCAACAACTAGTGCAGTCAAGGCATAAGGGCGCCGCTTAAAAACAGGATGTGTGGTGAGGCCGAGAGGTTCACAAGGTTTTAGGTTTTGATCTTAGTTGAGATCAAATGAGTCCACCGAAAAAAAAAAGTGTAAGTAAGTCCAAGTCTCATCAAATTTAATCACCAAGTGCTGGTAGTTAAACAGATGAAGCAAAGATACAACAAACAAAGATAAGCTGTGGTGAGCCACTTCTCTGGCTTTTGACCAAACATAAATGGTGTTTACTAAGAATGGATTTTAAACAGGATGTGTGGTGAAGAAGAAGCTTCAAAAGGGGAGTTAAAGACACAAGGTCGTTTTAGTTCACTCATTTTATCTGACCGGTTTTAATTATGTTTTCAATTTAAATACCTAATGATCTGGCATTACACAAACATTATAAAAGGTGGTCAAAATGCCAGTTACCATCTCCAGAACACAGTCACTTCAACTTTTCTGTTTTGGGGCTGTGGGAGGAGTAAGAGATACATGACAACATGGTGTACAGTGCTCACTCACACAAGAGTGGGCTTTCTTACTTTAATGTCACACAATGATGCTTACAATAAAAGTGGAAACATGTTCCCTTCAACAACATCTAGTCACTATAACATAACAAGCTCTGGTTGTAGTCAGTTAGAGGACGGCACTCCCTTTCATCTGCAATGTAAACGTATCACAATACAGTGAAATACATTCAAAAATGGTCATGACATAAAGGGATCTGTTCTCTGTTTCTGCGCTGTGATGTGGCGTTGCTGCAACATGAAATGGTTATTGTATTTTAAACAGAGTGAGACAGGAAGATGAGCCCTTTTTTTAGTTTACACCTTAGTTAGAGGCTGAGCCACATCAAACTAACTTTCCATGCAGCGTTTGTCAGTAAACAGTTTGCACAAGCAGAAAAAGTAGAAGGCACAAAGTCTCCCCTGTTTGTCTGTTGATGTGTGTGGTTGTGTCTGAACATACTAAATGTACAGGGGAGGGATTCCTTATAAAAAAAATAAATAAAAATCCCTCAGTGCGGTCACATGCACATCTAAATCAAGCTAATCTAGCTAAGGATTAAACTGGAGTTTCCAAGTAGGCTATTGTTGTGCTCGCCCATGTGCCCATGTGAACTTATAAAATGTATGAACATTTTGTGAATGTGTACATTTAACTTTGAAACGACTCAGCTGAAAATCGGCTGTAATGTGCCTCCAAAAATGGCAGCCTGGCCAGGAACTACAACCCCCAGCATGCCTTGCGTGGGGGGGGGTGGCGCCTACAAGCGGCGCGCATCCAATCGCAATGAGGCACCGATGACGTCACCGCAGCGCGCGTAGGATCAAAACGCAGCGCTGGGCGTTCATCGCTCTCTTTTTTCTTTCATCAACCAGTGGGTCAGTTCGTGCACCTTTGGCTCCGGGCCAAAGGGATCACGGCCTTCCCCCCCCCCCAAAGGGGGGGATCTGCGGCGTGGTCTGGCCGGCGGATCAGCGAGGACCCGCGGCGCAGACAGCGCCGGCTGCATCTCTCTCTTTGTTTTATTCTCTCGCTTCTCCACTTCATCTCATCCGAGCTGGATCGTTTGGCTCTGGGCCAAGATCCCATCTTCCTTTCTCCCCCCGGCTGGGGGGAGGTGTAAGGCCCCATCGGGCCGCTCCGTTGGACCTGCAGCCCGTTGAAGCCGCGGTGCGCGGAGCCGCCCCCATCAGCTCTCGGTCTCAACTTTTCATCCAGAGTCCTGCTTCACGTATCCCCGGTCCCTGGGAGCTGGAAAGGGGGGGGGGGGGGCCGCTCCGAAGCTCGGCCCCGGCCCAGGGTGAGACCCGTTCCTCTATTCTAACCTCTCTCTCTGCTCTTAAACTTCACCTGAAAGGACCTGTGGACAGCCTGCCCCGCGCAGAACCGAGACGCATCCCGCCGCCCGTCCCGGGGCCACGCGCTCAGGCCGACGGGCACCAGCACTCAGAAGAAGTAGACTGGCCCTGCGTGCCCCCGAGACGACGTGATAGCCTCCGGACCGAGGCTGGAGCGCCGGCTGCTTCAGCTGTACCCCCGTCCTCTCGTGATTCCAGAGTCAGGAGGAGGAGCGGGAGAGGCGGGAGGACTCTCTGGGATCGGACTCCGACCAAAGACCCGGCAGGAACCCCTGATCGGCACCCGGAGACCCGAGGAGGCGTGAGGTTTTGAGACCTGGGTGTATGAGTTTAACTGGGAGTGTTACAGAGCTAAATCTGCGTTCAGAGCTGAGATTACATCATCATTGTTATCATTATCATGTTTGATTATTTGGTAGTCGTTGTTTTCTGCCGTAGGCACGTTTTAAATGCTGCGTTCGCCATCCGGTCCGATTGCACGTGGCCCAGAGGGCGCGTCCATGCTTAAATACCACAGAGTTCCGCCATCTTTAAAATACCACCCTTTAAACACTGCAATATTTTAAACTGTACATGTTCGTGATATCATTTTTATTATTGCTTTGATTTCTTTTTTCCATTCCATGCATTTAACTTTCATGTCATATTTTTCTATTGATGTTTTTCTAGTTAATTAATTGTTTTATGAAGTTCTGCCATCGGGATTTATTGGGTATCCATTTACATCTTCTTTGATACCCGTATGTAAATAAATTCTGATTGATTTTTAATGAGTGGTTGTTGTTGTTTCACGCCAGATTTGGTCACAAATTGATTTGTTTAAGCAGAGCCTAGTGTTCGGATATCACGCCTTCATTGTTATTCTGTAAGATATAGTAAGATTTGCTGTTCTGCAGGATAATTCAAATCATATTGAGACTGATTTTCTGCTGTTAAAAGTTATCATTTCCCTAGATTAAGGCCGAGGGTGGTGCCCCGAGGATTTTATTTATCATATTGATCATTCAATTTGATAAATAGTCAACTTTATTAATTATTAATAATTATTAATAAAATTATTAATAACCCTTCGATAACTAATCAGCCAAGCTACCTGAGTTGCACAACACTATGCATGCACAAGAAGACAATCGATTATTGAGTGAGGTGCATTTGACGCCGCAATGCTAGGTGGCGCCACACGTACATTTGCATTTGCGTTCTTCCAATTCCTTCCTTGTTGTTTGTTTTCTTCTTCTCCTACTGTGTTGATATTCTGGCTTTCGCGGTGTCGTCACTTCCAGAAGGGGGGGTCCCGGGGCGGTCACTAGCTCGTCTAAGCGTGGGTACATGCCGGAATAACTTAAATTCTGAGCATTATCTGGCACTAAAAGCTCGATCTCAAGAGCTTCAATTCAGTTCAACTACAGCCTGGCTAACGTGCATACATGGCTTTTAAAAATTCAATATCGATCGGATTAAGGCAACAATTCAACTTTCTGTTAGTGCATGTACAGTATAGTCCTTTTGTGTGCAGTGATAGAGCCCCTGTTGGTATTCTCTTAGTTTCCTTTTTTTGCTGTTCATAATGTTTTTCAGGCGCAATGTCAAGAGGATATGAAAAGCCACCACCACACACACCCAGTCAATGATGCCATTGTGGAGAGGCTGAGAAGCACCAAGTTCCTGGGTGGTGCACATGTCTGAGGATCTCTCCTGGATAACTTCTCAGGCCAATTGGGCTCAACTAGCCTCTACTTCCTTCTCAAACTAAGGAGAGTAAGAGTCCCAACACCCATCCACTTGCACATAGTAGTTTTGCACATAGACTCAAAATGTGTATGTGTATATATATATCTTTTAAAATCTTTTGTTTTTGTATAGGAATTAAATTAATTTTGATTATAATGAAATAAAGTTTAGGGGGTAGGATTTCAGGTTTTTACTTCTTTCTACTCCTTTTTCGAGCATGTTAATTATGATGGATGCATATTTTTATTTATATTTTTGTCTTTTTTTTTCTTATTTACATTTATTTATTATTGGTTATTATTGTTTGTTTTTTTCACTACTGTTTCATGTTCGAAATAAAATTTCAATTTAATTTAATTTAATTTAATTTAATTTAATTTAATTTAATTTAATTCAATTCAATTCAAAACATTCACCTGTTATACAGTATTAATATGCTGCTCACTTCCCATTTTACTTTAACCATAGACGGATTACCGCATGGGCAAAGTGGGCATGTGCCCAGGGCCCTGGAGCCAATGGGGGCCCTCGGCTTTCAAACATTTTTTTTTTTTTTTTTATGTGAAAATTAAAATAAATTTACAAGCTCATAGGGCCCAATGATAGGGCCCCGTTTTGTGTGATACGTTCATATATAATCGTAAATTGTAGGCTATAATTACGATAAAATGTGAATTGTGCGGTCAGTGTTGACTAATTCTGAATTTACAACTGTCCTGAACGCATCAGGGCTGTGAGCCAACGCTGATGGCTGTAAAGCCTGATTTATGGTTCCGCGTTAAATCGACGCAGAGCCTCCCGCGCATCGCCGCGTATCCTACGCCGTAGGCGCTGCGTTGGTGTAACGCGGACCATAAATCAGCCTTAACAGTTAGAGCTAATTTGCCGACTCGGAAAATTTGCGGCTATGAAGGGAGATGAGCGCTAAACTTTAAAAGAGGACTAAGCATGTACAAAGTTTTATGGAAGAGTCAACTACCATTGGTGAGTCAGTGTAACCTTCATAAATAATTTCTTTATCAGAATGTTGTGATATTCTTGACCAACTGCCTATTTGAGTGAGCTTTGTGATGTTGTCAACTAGACTAGAGTCTATAGACCGCTGTGTCTATATCTATCTAAATATATTGTGTAATGTTTTTTTTTTGTATTTAAACTGTATCAAAGATGGAACTGAGTCAGTCCGTGACTGAGTTTTCAGCGCCGTGTGATTGACAGCTGTCAGGCCGGTGTGTGTGTGTGTGTGTGTGTGTGTGTGTGTGTGTGTGTGTGTGTGTGTGTGTGTGTGTGTGTGTGTGTGTGTGTGTGTGCGTGTGTGTGTGTGTGTGTGTTCTTCTGAACAAGTTTGTGACTTTACTCTGCTTTCTGCAGCATAGGCCTATAGGCTTGCTTAGCTCAATAAAAGTGAGAATAAATGTTGATTGATGGGTAGGATGAGGTGTTGTTGAACGTTAAAATGACTATCATAAGGGCCCATGGAGAATGCTCCGCCCCCTCGGTACTGAGACCCACGCTCCGCCACTCCGCCATCCACAACCACACGGTGTGATTGTGGATTCTCTGCGCCATTGTGTGACCAAACTGAGTGATTGGGGAGGGCATGCACCGTGCACGTAGGATATTATTGTAGGTAGGGGCCCATAGCGAGTTTGTGTCCAGGGCCCGTGGTCATGATAATCCGTCCTTGACTTTAACCTGTACTACTGTCCCATAAGCGGCTCTATTTTGGTCGCAAGGAGAAATTGGATGTCATTTCACAGACTTGCCAAAAGAGATATTGGCTGTATCGCAGCCATACATTGTTTATTCTGATCCAAAATTAATGTATATAATTGCAGTCCAAGCCTGAACACAACTACAGTGTAATATTCAGGAGAGGTTGTTGCGCCACCTGTTGGCAACAGGAAATGTTATGTATTACATTGTAGATCTGTGTTCCTAGTGGGATGAGCCGATATGCCTAAAACCTAGTAAACCAGTAGACACTGAAGATGACTGACAGTGAATACTGTAACTTTCTATCAGAGGGGGTCAGTGTGAGAGTGTGGCAACATTTGATGTCTTGCCATGAGTGGTAAAGTTGCTAACTTACACATGCATTGTCCAATTTGTCCCAAATTTCATATTTGATTTGGCTTTCACTCTGAACAAGTGCATGAGAAGGGGACAGAGGCACGGACAGAGAAGGGGGGAGGCATGGATTGATCAGGAACCAGAGGCTGGAATCATGCTAGCTGGGGTAATATAGAATTGTTGTATTCACTGTAAAAAATGAAATAGTTTCAGTTTATTAATTAGAAAGCTTTTAGCTCCATTTCAAATGACAGGACATGTGAATGTGCATTAGACAATGCTTATGTTTCTGATGTTAATGCTAATATACTGTATATACCAATATAATGCATGATAACCACATTGTCTTTAGAAATGGGTACTTTTATATCCTTTGCAAAACTCCCTTGGAGTTGATCGCAATGTGACTGATCCTGAGTACAGGAGTAAAGGTTAATTAAATATGTATTTTCTTTAATTTGAGTGTTATAAATTATTGATGTTATGAAGCTATATGCAGGACTTTGAAATAAGAAAAGATGGGTTCATGTTATTTGAAGTTCATTTATAAGGAAAATTAAACACATACACAAAAAATGTGTAAAAGTGTAATGCCCCTCAAACTGGAAAAGGAGAATTCCTTCAAGATACGTCTTCCAAAAAGCCAAAGTGGGCAGAATTATCAGAAGCCTTTTTAGGACATTTCATAATCAAATACCGCATAGATTATAATACAGAGATAGTTAGAAAAACAGCAGAGCGTTCATTACAGTCATACCAATAACACAATTTGCAGAGTTTCGGGAAAAATAACAAGGATAGACACGCCATATTTACATGGAAATCTTAATCTTAATTAAACCCTGACATTAGAAGTATCAAAAGCCATTTTAGAATATTTCATTATCAAATACCACATAGTTTATAACATAGGGATAGTTATACAATCAGCATTATTACTTTAATACCAGTAACACTATCTGCAGGGCTTAAAAAAACAACAACATAGGAATATGGTTCACACTAAATGTACGCTACTTAAATCCAGCGTTTGTCTTAATCAAACCCTGACATCACTGTAGATCGTCTCTTCATCTACTTGGACATTTCTCCTCGCTGCTTTGTTTCCTTTCCTCCGGATAAAGACGTCTTCAGAATAAATCACAGACTCCTGATTTACCTCCTGAATGATAATAAAATATAATAAAATATTATTAGGAAGAAGAATAAAAAAGACTGAATTAAAAGAGAAGATAACAAAATACATGCACATTTGAGTCTATAAAGTTGTAGTGGAATGGAATGGAATTTTTCACCTGCTGATTTTTCTGTTCACCACTGATCATTTCAGCTTTGGCTCGCAGAGACACAGAAGCTATTTTCTCAAGAAAACAGAGAAAGTAAAAGAATAAATAAAAAAATAAAAATATAAACTGTACATAATATAAGGCTAAATCAAGTCAACAACTGTAACACAATTTATAAATTTACTTACCTTTGCAACAGTAACAGACATTTTTCCTGATAACACAAACAAGGACCACTACGACGGTGAGACTTATTGCCAGAGAGCCACATAACACAAAGAAAAAAATGTTTTCCTTCGCTGAATCACATGTTCTGGCAACTGAAACATGAAATAAGGAAATACAAAAAAATTAGACGTGGATGGGGTATTAATATTGGTAATAATTTTAAATTCCATAAGAATTTGACAGAGTCACCTCCAATATCCAGTTTAGTTCCGTTTCCAAAAACTATCATCCCACATGAGGCAACAGCACAGTAATAATTTCCAGCATCGGAGGAGCTGACGTTCTCTTTGACGAAGCTGTAGATACATCTTTGTACGGACTGAGCCTCAGGACTCTTCTCACATTTACCATCACTGTTACTTTGAGCATAAATTATACTGGGATGTGATTCACCTGACACAACTTTTAGCCAGTACACACTTTGCTCTTCTGGACAAGTTTTCCTTTGAGACTCAGAGAGGACTGAACACTGCAGAGTCACCAAGTCTCCTGTGTGAACTGCATCAGATGTAAAGTCTTGAATGACTTCAGGTGAATCAGGTTTTGGTCCTAAAATTTGAAAGGAGACATAGTTTTACACATTTTCATGTTAATAAAACATATTTATACAAAACAAAACTATAAAAAACATTAAAAATTTGCATCAATTGAAATGTAAGATTCATATTTACCCTGAATTCTCAGAAATGCTCCTTTTAGAAATGTAACATTGTGCCTGTCTGATTTAAAACAATAATAAAATGCTGTGTCACTCTGCTTTGTATTTGTTATATGGAGAACAAATCTTCCTGGTTCTTGTTTTGCGGTAATGCGCGAATGCCTGCTCAGCATGTCATTGTCAAAGCTGAATTTCAGGCAACTTTCCAACAACAAATCTGATCCAAAAATACATTTCAAATTTCCCAGATGGATTGCGGCTACATGATAGGGTAACTTCTTCTCTAATGCCAACTGTCTTTACAACAAAGTTCTCATCACACGTACACCCTGAAAAATAGAACAAAAATGACAAATACATTTTTACATATATATGGACATTTACAGCAGATAACACATTTCTACATATATAGTACTTACACCCAGCTTGCAGTATCAGCAGAGCATAGATTATGATATTCATTGTTTCGTTATATTCCACCATGAACAGATGTTAATTTAGCTGCATTGTAAGATGATTTGCTTTTATGTAGGTTATATGGAAGGGGAGGGAACAATTTCATAGCAATTTGATTGGCCATTCATGTTGACCTCCTACTTTACCACCATACAGCAGAAATATATAAAAACTTTCCACCAACAGAATCTTTGCCACCTTTTGATGGTGGTTTAGTTCTCAAGGTGGGCTTACTGTAACTGTAAACACTGGAGGTTTTGTCGGAGGATATATCTTAATTCGATTCTGTTTCTTGATGCAAGATGAACAAATCATTGCTTCATGGTTTTCTGCACTACGTTTTTTGGCGCACTAAGGGTATCATCAGTGCAAGCAACAGTGGCCCTCACGATGTCACTCATGACACCTACACACAGCAAGACAAATCAGTTCTGTCTGTAAGGCTGAAAGGAAATGAAAAAATAAAATAAAAAGTGGAACTCAAGCTGTAGACAAAATATGATTGTAAAAGTGTAATTTGTCCATTTTGTTCGAATCAACAGAAATTCAAGACATGAAAGAAGTCTAGTCTCCTACTAGGCAATAAAAAATAGACCTTAAGGAGCTTCTACTACTTTAAATGTATCATAGATTCAGCTATTAAGCAGCAGGTAACCTTTGAAATGAATGAAAGAGGGATTAGGTCCTGTTCGGACTCCCCTGTTAAAAGACAAGGTTCTGGATGTAATTGTTTGATTCAGCTTGAAAAATAAATGCATTTTTACCAAAACAGTCTGTAAATTGACAATGTCTTAAGTTTCTTACTTTAGTCATATGAAGTCATTTCACAATTAATTTGCAAAAAATGTTTTGTTAAAGGAGTTTAAATGATACATGTGTTGTGACTGATTTTGTCTCAAGACTGCGTTCTGACTCTTGTCAGCCTAAATGTTGTCTCTTATCAATAAACAGGCCTATGAGGCGGGGAACTTGAAAATGTTGCTTTGGGCGCCTGAGTTCATGAACACATGACCACAGCCCAGATGGGAACTGGAAGTAATACCAAGTAATACCTTTTGACAGAAAAGTAGCCTAAGACTTTGAGATAAGGCAAGCCAATCTGTGCACAGCCTGGGTTGACTATAAGAAAGCCTAAAAAGCCTACCAATCTGTGCCACACTCGTGACTACTGGAATGCTTAGAGCTGTATAATGACAACAGGACACAGAGTCTTCATCAAGACCTCAATGAAATTGTGGAAGACAACTTAAGAGGCCACCTGAAAGCCAGTTGCACAAGTTGCCATCAAGTGTGGTATATACCAAGGAGATGCTTTATCCCATCAGCTGTCCTGCACAGGCCTAAAGCCTCTCAACACGATCATCACAAAGAGTGGCTGTAGTTACTGGTTCTGAAATGGAGCTATCAGGCAGTGCCATTACGTGCACATCTAAATCAAGCCATTGGCAACAATCGAGCTAAGGATTAAACTAGAGTTTCAGAGAAATCCAAGTATACATGGGCAAGAAAACAATCGATTATTGAGTGAGGTGCATTCGACTCCGCGATGGTAAGTGGCGCAAAGATGCCCCAGAGACAATTCAGCAACTAATAGCAGCATGTAAGATGCTGTCAGGCAAGTCATACATGGAACGACGCAACCAGGTAGCTGGAATAGTGTACAGAAACATCTGCTCTGAGTATGGGTTGAAAGTCCTAAAGTCAAGAAGGGAGATACCATAAAGAGTGGTGGAGAATAGAAGATTCTGTGGGACTTCCAAATCCAGTCTGGTTAACTGGTGATGGCCAACCAATCGGACAATGTAGTGGTCGACATACTACAGAAGAAAAGAGTAGTGATAGACATACTTTCCCAAGTGACAGCAGAAGAAGAAACACAAATTTCCTTCCAGCACATCAGGAATCATCCAGCACAGCCAGCAGGCTCCGGTCCTCTCACCTGCACTACCACCGAACAAGGGGCAAGGCCAGCCCACCACACAGGGGGGCAAAGAGCAGGAAGGAAGGAATGCCCCATCTTTCCCTCACTTGTGAACAAGACCCCTAGATACTTGAACTCGTCCACCTGAGGCAGGATTTCTCCACCCACCCGGAGAAGGCACGCCACCCTTTCCCGGTGGAGAACCATGGCCTTGGTTTTGGAGGTGCTGATTCTCATCCCTGCCACGTCGCACTCAGCCTCAAACCGCCCCAGCACATGCTGAAGGTCCCGGTCCGATGAAGCCAACAGGACAACATAATCCGCAAAAAGCAGAGACGAAATCCTGAGGTTCCCAAACCGGATCCCCTCCGGCCCCTGGCTACGCCTAGAAATCCTGTCCATAAAAATTATGAACAGGACCGGTGACAAAGGGCAGCCCTGCTGGAGTCCAACATGCACCGGGAACAAGTCTGACCTACTGCCGGCAATGCGAACCAGACTCCTACTCCGATCATACAGAGACCGGACAACCCTTAATAGAGGGCCCCAGACCCCATACTCATCAAGCGCCCCCCACAGAATGGCACGAGGGACACTGTCAAGGAAAGGCGAAGCTCTCGATTTACCGGTCAATCTATGCACCTACCCTCACCTATGGTCATGAACTTTGGATAGTGACCGAAAGGACAAGATTGCGGATACAAGCGGCCGAGATGAGTTTCCTCCGCAGGGTGGCTGGACGCTCCCTTAGAGATAGGGTGAGGAGTTCGGTCACCCGGGAGGAGCTCGGAGTCGAGCCGCTGCTCCTTCACATCGAGAAGAGTCAGCTGAGGTGGCTTGGGCATCTGTATCGGATGCCTCCTGGACGCCTCCCTAGGGAGGTGTTCCAGGCATGTCCCACCGGGAAGAGACCCCGGGGAAGACCCAGGACACGCTGGAGAGACTATGTCTCTCGGCCTGGGAACGCCTCGGACTCCCCCCGGAAGAGATGGAGGAAGTGTCTGGGGTGAAGGAAGTCTGGGCATCTCTGCTGAGGCTGCTGCCCCCGCGACCGGAATGGATAAAGCGGCGGACGGATGGATGGATGGATGGACTTGGATTAAAGTATTCCACTAGATTTATATTATTATTTTTTATTTATTTAACAGTTAAGCTAATTGTACCGGGAAATGGTGACGTATACAGTAACGTGATGACGTAGCACTCTGGCCAGCTGCTGGCCAGCACCAGCTTGTGTAAAAGCAAACGGTTCTCAACCGGTTCTTACTTAAAACCAACCGCGAACCAGCTCTAGCACCAGCACCAGCACCAGCCCTGGAACCAGCTTGGTGTAAAAGGGGTATAATTGTACCGGAAGAATGCCAACGAAAAAGTGCGTGTGGTGCTGATAAGATTTTTTCGATTTCGATTCCATTTTCGATTCTGCTTAACGATTCGATTCTTTATCGATTCTCTTATCGATTCTCATTTGGAAAAAAGGAGAAGAAACAATTTTAGTATGAACTTTGTTTTAATATAACAAAGTTCATACTAAAATTGTTTCTTTGTTTCAATTTCTTTGTTTCTCTGATCTTTTTTGTTCAAAGATATAAAACTTTTATATCTTTGAACAAAAAAAATATAAGTGAGGTCTTAAGATGCACCCAGCCTTGGGCTCCTCGATGGTGCCAGGGGGTCCCCACAAAATGATTTGTAATATACAGTATAATATGTATTTAATATAAAATAATAATAATAAAATAAATATTCTTCTGAGGAATTAACTAAAAACAACAAATTATTTTGTAGCAATTACACAAGAATGTCCAGTAACATGTTCAACACCACAAACTTAGTCACTGCTGGTGACATTCATCTATTCTGGCCTGATACTCTTCGTGCCTTGATGAAAGGAGTATCTAACGGTAGATGCTCTTTAAATTCTCCATAGATGAGCTGACGAGCTGCAGCTGTGTCAGGAGCTCCGCTGTCCGCCGGAGCGCATGGCACGTCCGCGTGGCCGAGCGCGCAGCTCTTCTAAAGCATGAATTATGGTTCTGCGTTAAATCAACGCAAAGCCTACGGCGTAGGGTACGCAGCGACGCGCGCCCTACGGTGCGTGTAGCCACAAACCCTACGCCGTAGGCTCTGCGTTGGTGTAAGGTGGAACCATAAATCAGCCTTACCACACACCGGCTGACTCCACGCTCCCAGCGCATCAGCCGGCCGAGTCCTAACAGTTTCCTCCCTTTGTTGAAATGTCCACATTGCAAGTATTGTCGCCCTGTTGTCATCCTTTTTGGTAAAATGTAACCAAACTTTAGAGCGTTTATGCCGCTTTGGCCCCGTGTTTTCCTGCTGGGCGCAAATGCGCACGTTGTGCAACGTGCTTGGTGACGTCATTCGCACCCACTGGAATTGATAAGAGAATCGTTTGCGAAAAAGGCAAACGATTCCAAGGAATTGAAACACTGGGAACCGGTTCTCAACAAGACCCGGTTCTCGATTCCCATCCCTATGCCATCTAGCGTCGTGGAGTCGAACACACCTCACTGAATAATCCATTGTCTTCTCGCACATGTATACTCAGATTTATCTAAAACTCCAGTTTCATAGCTTGATTTGGATGTTCATGTAAACCGCACTGACTGATTTTCTAAATAGTGTTCCCGTAAAGATGCTGTAACAATAATCAAGCCTACTTCAGATGAATGCATGAGTGCAGCTCCTTGAGGTTTATTTTTAGTTGCCTAGTTGGAGACTGTACATATTATTGAACAGGAATTCAAGATATGAGATATGGGATATGAGAGATATGAGATAAGAGAGTTAAAAGTCCAAATTACAATTTTACTAAAATAAAAATCAATTTTTTTCCGCCATGATTTATTTCCTATTTTTCCTTTTAACTTTAATAATCCAAACGTCCTTTTTCCCACCATGTCAGCATTGGCCTTTGGTAGAACTCTGGTCTAGCCTGTGATTTAGGAGATGCTGTCAGTCGTAGTTGAAATGCATGTGGTATTGTAGATTACCTTATTTGTCTCCACTGTTCTTACTGACAACAGATTTCTATTGGTGTGTGCAGGAGTGACATCCTGAAGGCCATTATTGTTGGCACTAATGATTCCATGTTGTGCATAAAGATGCAGAATGTGCACATAATATTACATCATAAGACCCTACTCACTGTACTGCGTTTAGGAAGGGGTAGCCATTAATGATTTGTTCATGCTGCATCAAGAAATAGAATCAGATTAAGATACATCTCTCAAGAAAACTGTAACTATAGTTAGCCATTGTGGTAACTAGACCACCATCAAAAGGTGACAAATATTCTAACGGCCGTGCTTCATGTTCTAGTGTGAAAGTTTCTAAATATTTCCACTAGGGGGAAAGTGGGAGGTCAGCAGAACAACAGGCCAACCAAATTGCTCTGAAATTGTTCCCTCCCCTTCGATATGAGCTACATCTAAGCAAAGCGTCTCACAATGCAGTTACATTCACATGTGTCCAAGGTGGAAAAAAATCAGACAATGAATATCATAGTCTATACTCTACTGATACTGCGAGTTGGGTGTAAGTATACAGTATATGCAGAAATGTCTCTTTTGGCTGTAGTGTGTTATTTACGCTAATGATAACAATAACATGTAATTTTTGTATTTATTTTTCAGGGTGTATGCATGAGGAGAATTTTGTGATAAAGATAGCTGGCATTGGAGAAGAAGTGACACTATCATGTAACCACCCAAAATCTGGAAGCAGGGACATTTTCTATTGGATGAGACTTGTTGCTGGAAAGTTGCCTGAAGTTTTGGGGAAAGTATCCCCATATGATTTGAATAGGATAAGCAGGCATTCACGCATTACCGCAAAAGAAGAATCTGGAAGAATTGTTCTGCATATAACAAAAACGAAGCAAAGTGATACCGCGTTTTACTACTGCTTTAAATCAGAATGGTACAATGTTACTTTCTTTAAAGGGACTTTTCTGAGAATTGAAGGTAAAAATCCAAGTTCTGAAAAACGTTTGAATTTCATTTAATTTTCATACAGTATATAGGAAGTAAGTGAAGAAATTAAAATGCAATTGCAATTTTAAATGAATATAAAAGCTTTATGTTTTCTTAATGTTATATTTCTCATTTTAATGTGTTTTATTTTCATAAATTTAAGTATAACTCTGCTTTCAAATTTTTAGGACCAAAACCCAACTTTACCACAGTCATTCAAGACTCTCCATCTGATCGAGTTTATACAGGAGACTTAGGGACTCTGCAGTGTTCAGTCCTCTCTGAGTCTCAAAGGAAAACTTGTCCAGAAGAGCAAAGTGTGTACTGGCTAAAAGCTGCATCAGCTGAATCACATCCCAGTATAATTTATGCTCAAAGTAACAGTGATGGTAAATGTGAGACGAGTCCTGAGGCTCAGAGATGTGTCTACAGCTTCATCCAAGAGAATGTCAAATCCTCCGATGCTGGAAACTATTATTGTGCCGTTGCTGCATGTGGGATGATAGTTTTTGGAAATGGAACTAAACTGGATATTGGAGGTAACTCTGTCATATTCTAATGGGATTTTAAATCATTACCAATATTAATACCCCATCCACATCTAAATTTTTTGTATTTCCTTATTTCATGTTTCAGTTGCCAGAACATGTGATTCAGCGAAGGAAAACATTTTTTTCTTTGTGTTATATGGCTCTCTGGCAATAAGTCTCACCGTCGTAGCGGTCCTTGTTTGTGTTATCAGGAAAAATGGCCCTTGTTGCGGGGCAGGATGGGAGACCCCAGAGCATCATGGGAGGTGACTCAACTGCACATGCTCTATGGGCCCCTTAAAATGGAAGTGAACCCGGAAGTCAGAAAGTTTTTCGGCGTATGCGCTGAGTGAGCAAATTGCATTGAAATGAATGGGCGGCCATTTTCGATGTTCCATCCAGTTATTGCATCAGGGATGTTTGATCTTCTGTTTTAAGTTGTGAAAAGTGCTGTAAAACACAAATAGAACACAAATAGAAAGGTCATAAAGTTAAAAGGTGGGCTCATAGAACAGGAATTAGCCCTCTTTAGCACATCCAACGTACTCATTTGAACTCAAATTAAAATTTGTAATTTGATGTATCAATCAATCTTTTTATTTAGACTCAGCTCCATTAAAAAAGACAAACAAACCGTATAAATACCGTATTTTCACGACCATTCGGCGCACCGTGTGGTAAGGCGCACCCTCAGTTTTGTGTGTAATTTGGATTTAAAACACACATACCCACACAAACCCACCGTCCCAAAAGGCGCCGTCTACAAAAACTTATCGCGCACATACTCGCGCCGCAAAACACACACACACGCGCCGCAAAACACACCCGCGCGCTGCAGAACACGCACACAAGCACACCAGTGTGCTTATTTAAAAATAGAGCGGGAGCAAAACTTAGTTTGATTGTATTTTATCCTCATCCTCTGTTTCTGCAAGAGCTCCGCTAATTCAGCTGTGCCAGTCCGAATGTCCTCGCTGTCAGAGTCACTTTCCGTGCCGTGCGGCCCCTCGGAAATGATGCCGGCTTTTGCAAATGCCCGAACAACAGTCCCAGCAGACACGTTAGCCCACACATGATGTGTGAAAAAAACCACTGGGTCGCCGCACATAGACCTGCCTCAGCCAGCCAACTCGATCATCTCTTCTTCCATCCAGCCCTTTTCGTTTGCCTTTATAATGACTCCGGCTGGAAAAGTCTCTTTAGGCAAAGTTTTTCTTTGTAAAAAAAAATCACCATAGGCGGCCGTTTCTGTCCATCAGCGTTTGCAAGCAAGCACAACAGAAAATGACGACTTTTCATACCCCGTTGTGCGGATCGCACAAGGAGTATTTGCTTAACAGCAAAAGAAACAAAATATAAAGAACTCTTACGTGAAGGGACTACAGAACACGCTAAGGAGAAGTGGTCTGCTGCGGAGGCTGTCACCGACCTCTACTCTGCGATCTCGCCGGCAGTGGAGATCGCATAAGCGGCGGAACAGGCTAGCTGCTAACCCGTATAAACCCTCCATCCCCACCATTGTACTGGCTAATCTACGCTCGCTGGATAATAAGATGGACCATCTATGCCTACTTCGGACTTCTCGGAAGTCAGTGAGAGAGTGCTGCGTGCTTATGTTTGTGGAAACAGGGCTCAACAAAAGCATACCAGACGGCGCAATACAACTCGATCAGCTGACATGTTACCGCGCTGACAGAACTTTCATTGAAGGAGGTAAGACCCGCGGAGGAGGACATGTGTTTACATCAATAATGGCTGGTGTCGAGATGCTGTCGTAGTCCACAAACACTGCTCTCAACTGCTAGAAACTATGATCATCAAGTGCAGACCATTTCATTTACCTAGGGAAATTACTGCTATACTGCTGTCCGTGGCTTATGTACCCCCTACTTCCAACAACAGCAATAGAAGTGAGGCCCTAAACGAAGTGTACCAGTGTGTCAGTGAACAGCAAACTGCGCACGCTGATGCTTTTCTCATTCTGGCGGGCGATTTCAACCATGCAGACCCAAAGGCTGCGTTTCCCAAATTACACAAGCACATCCACTTTCCTACAAGAGGAAATAATACTCTGGATAATGTTTACACTACCCAGAAGGGGGACTACAAATCCCCCCTCACACACACACACACACACACACACACACACACACACACACACACACACACACACACACACACACACACACACACACACACACACACACACACACACACACACACACACACACACACACACACACACAATGCAATGACATATTGATATGTGTCCTGTCAGTGTACGTCTATATTTTCAGTATTACTGTATGGTATTGTCACTGTCTTGTCCAAATGTATATACACTGTGGGTCTGGGGAGCATTGCAATTTCGAATCCTATGTATAAACCTGTAAATATGGTTTTGACAAATAAAACTAACTTGAACTTGAACTTGAACTTGAATTTCGCCGCGGTGCAATACCCCCCGAGAGCGCTAGGGTGGTGCGTTCTTTTCCTGAATGGTTTATCCAACTTTTCCGGTCACAGTGAATCAGAGATATGGACAACTATTGTGCAAAAAAACAAAACAAAAAAAATCACACACACACACGAAGAAAAGAGCGCTGAAAGTTCACTACTGCTTCACGAACCGGAACTGGAAATGCATTGCTACCGAGCAAACCAATCACAGCCCTCTCGGTCTGCATTGGGTCTGCGACCTCTTGACGCGTAGTTACAATTTTTGGGAGGTGCGTCAGGCACAGCGCGGCATGCGCCATGGGGTGCTCATTGCGGCGCAACCTGTGGCGCACGCTCGGCGTCGATTTAACGCAGAACCATAATCCAGCCTTAAAGAAGCCTGGAGCTGATGCCATCCAGTCCAGCTGCTTTCCTCACTTTCATCCTCCCAAGCTCTTTTCTCACCTGGTCTACTGTGAAGGACAGGGGTGGGGGGTAAGTGGCTCCATCTTGGTATGAAGTGGTTGTATCGTCTGATGAGCCAGAGGTGTGAGGGGCTGAGATAGGGGAGCATAAGCCAGGTGTCAGCAAGTGAGTTGGCAGCTGCATGGGGGGAGGAGTGGGGGCTTCATCAAACCTATTCAAATGTAGATTTAGATTGTTTGACCCACTGTCGACCCCCCTCAACCTGTTCATGGGGTGTTTTGTAGCCCGAAATGGTTTCCAGGGTTCTCAACACCCCTTTGCAGCTGCTCCTCCATTTTCCTCCTGTTGCTGTTCTTCCCCTCCCTGATCTGTATGGTGTTATTAGGGCCCGAGCACTTACAGTGCGAAGGCCCTATTGTATCTGTAGGAATTCTTTCTTTATTCTTTATTCTTCTGACGAAAGGAGGGCCTTTTTGCCCCCCTAAACGTGTCCCAAAAGTTACCAAATTTTGCACACAAGCCAGGCCTGGCGAAAAATTTGATATTTAATGGTTTGCATTAATGGGCGTGGCAAAATGGCTCAACAGCGCCCCCTAGAAAACTTTGTGCCTCAAGCCCCACAATACGGTTTGACCTACATGCACAAAAATCGGTACACACCTGTATCATGTCGCAAATTAAAGAAAAGTCTCTTGGCGCCATGGCCGAAACTGAACAGAAAGTCGGCCATTTTGAATTAATCGTGTAATTTTGGCGCAATTTATGCCATTCCTTCGGCAGTTAATACGGCCCGAACAGTAACGTGCATCCTGGTGTGTTGTACATCAAAATTTGTGTCTCCATCCTGCGACAACGCGCATTACTTTTCTCAGTCAAAAGTGTTACCGTGGCAAAGCTAGACGCTAAAAAGCGCACCCACCCTTCATCTGATTGGTCCAGACAGAAAAAACGTTGTGCCTCAAGCCCCACAATATGGTTTGATGTACATGCACGAAAATCGGAACACACCTGTATCATGTCGCAACTTAAAGAAAAGTCTCTTGGCGCCATGGCCGAAACTGAACAGAAAGTCGGCCATTTTGAATTAATCGTGTAATTTTGGCGCAATTTATGCCATTCCTTCGGCAGTTAATACGGCCCGAACAGTAACGTGCATCCTGGTGTGTTGTACATCAAAATTTGTGTCTCCATCCTGCGACAACGCGCATTACTTTTCTCAGTCAAAAGTGTTACCGTGGCAAAGCTAGACGCTAAAAAGCGCACCCACCCTTCATCTGATTGGTCCAGACAGAAAAAACGTTGTGCCTCAAGCCCCACAATATGGTTTGATGTACATGCACGAAAATCGGAACACACCTGTATCATGTCGCAACTTAAAGAAAAGTCTCTTGGCACCATGGCCGAAACCAAACAGGAAGTCGACCATTTTGAACATTTTGATTAATCGCGTAATTTTGGCGCAATTTATGCCATTCATATGTCATCGGACTCTGTATTGAGTGAGTTGACCTTCATTGGCCTGAATTAGCCCCGCCCCTTCTTCTGATTGGTCAATATTTGATAGTCCCTATTTTCTGACATAACTTTTGAATGGTTTGACATAGAGAGTCGTGGGTGGTGTCATCTGACTCGGTTTTGAGTACTTGACCTTCATTGGCATGAATTAGCCCCGCCCTTCTTCTGATTGGTCGATATTTGATAGATCCTATTTTCTGCCATAACTTTTAAATGGTATGACATACAGAGTCGTGGGTGGTGTCATCGGACTCGGTTTTGACTCCTTCACCTTACTTGGAGCAAATTAGCCCCACCCCTTCTTCTGATTGGTCGATATGTCATACTTCCGATTTTCTGCAATAACTTTTGAATGGTTTGACATAAAGACTCGTGGGTGGTGTCATCGGACTCGGTTTGGAGTTCTTCAACATAATTGCTGTAAATTAGCCCTGCCCCTTCATCTTATTGGTCGATATCTGATAGTTCCTACTTTCAGCCATAACTTTTGAATGGTTTGATATAGAGAGTCGTGGGTGGTGTCATCCGCTAAATGTCCAGGCCTGAAGACATCTACATGCAAGTCATACAAGTGCTTCCACTGCAGCCCGCCTGAACGTGCACAAGGGTGCGAGGGCCCGTTCATCGCTGCTTGTAGCTTTAATTACAGTTTAAAATGGCAAAGGCCTTTTTCTTGACATTAAAGCATAGGGTTAGACAGACTGATAATATCCTTCTATTCATACATTTATTAGTTACCGTTAGGTGGTTTAAACCTGTGTGCTCATTAATATGAGAAAGAAGACACTCAGTTAAAAATTAAGAAAAACAATTCTCAAGTTTCTCTTATTGGAGAGTCAAAGCAAACTTACACACTGACCTTTTCTCTTCAGCTGACAACCTCCCAGAAAAAAACAGATCAAGAATATGCATAATAGTTTTCTACTGACAAAAATGCTAATTGCTATTTAGATATATGATTACAATATAATTGGCTAAACTGATGCGATGGAACAGACTTAGCCCTTGATTTGTCCCAATCACTGAGCTCTCTTCATCTTCTTTTGCTCCCCAAACATCGTGGATTTGGCCTTGGACTCAAGTAACCACTGTTGTCGCTATTTTATTGAGATAGGGGAACTACTTCGTTATTCCGGCCGGATCCTCCCCACCCCATTTGGCGCCCCGGTTGGCCAGAGGGGGCATGTAGGCCTATAGCCCAGGACTGTGTGCATGTTTTTGTGAAGGTAGCTCACATTGCTACCCAAGGGAACACGGGGAGAACATGCAAACTCCACACAGAAAGGCCCTTTTGCCAACCCCACCCAGGGTGTGGGCCCTGAAGTCATGGGGGAACTAACACGCACTTCAGTGCCCACAGCGTCCCCGGCGGGAATCGAACCCAGGACCTTCTTGCTGTGAGACGGCTGCACTACCAGCTGCGCCACCGTGCCCCCCATAGAAACAGCCAACATTGACAAAAAAGGCTCAGTGTGAGCCCCAGTTTGTAGACTGACATTCTTTTAACCCACAGAGTCTGCCGAGTAATACCATTCAAAGTTTTGGAGAAGAGATTGCTGGAAAACCTTCAAGCCCTGAATATTCAGAAAACATTACAGCAATCCACGTGTCTGAAAAATGTTAAAGACTCTATATCACTCCAAATTAGAAAATTATATTGGCCTGCTGAACCACTAAAAAAAGGATGGATGTATGGATATAATCAGGCGTATAAATACTCAGTTGCCCAGCCTCTATATGATTGGTGAGTAGTACCAAATTTGACAAAACCTTAATTTGTGTGTGTGTGTGTGTGTGTGTGTGTGTGTGTGTGTGTGTGTGTGTGTGTGTGTGTGTGTGTGTGTGTGTGTGTGTGTGTGTGTGTGTGTGTGTGTGTGTGTGTGTGTGTGTGTATTTCATTGTCAATTATATAATGTATGATGAACATTTGGAACATTTGAAAAAACGATTTCATTGATTTGATATGTTGTATAGTGTATACTATATATTTATTTATGGTTAGTACATTAGTTTAGTAATCTATATATGGTTTCAGAAAGATAAAATCATGTGTCAGGGTGATAAATATTCTGCATGTGTTCTAAACTCCCTGATATGTTAGTATAAACTGCAGAGAATCTACTCTACAAGCCTCTAGTGGCTCATCTACCCTGCAGCAGTGATGGAAACCACCTTGAAACATGAAACAAAACCTTGCTCTTCATATTGTTTTATGTGTTTAAGGTGGAAAGATGGTTTCTATCATTTCCACCGTGGTACTACAGTGAAACGCCAACGTGACAAAGGGCCAATCAAATTGTTTTGAAATGAGTCCCTCCCACTTTGCATGATTACACTAACGTGAATCATCTTATGCTGTTGTCATAGACGGGTATTGCATTAATGAAGCAACTTTTAGATTTCTAAAAAAATGTTGATCATCTTTTTAGTGTTGGGGTTCAGGATGGGAGGTAAGTGTAAAGGTAACCTCTCTAAATATGTATTGTCTTTTTTTTCCATGGCATGTACAAATATAACTCTCGCTGCTCTCTTTAATTGTATTTACAGGTTGCACAGATAATCTGATGTTTGAAACTAAAACTGTTGCCATTGGAGATGATGTGACTCTTAAATGTCCCCGCCTGGCATTTGAGTATGGAGCAACGTTTTATTGGATCAGACTTCTTCCTGGAAATAGGCCTGAATTCTTGGGAGGAACATATTCCTTTGATTATAATAGCAGTCGTGGAACTTCTCGCATTACAGTAAAACAAGCGCCTCAAACCTTTATTCTACATATTAATGGAGCTAAGATGAGTGATACTGGTCTTTACTACTGTATGAAAGTACAAATACTTGACATGACATTTCTGAAGGGAGAATTTCTGAGCGTTAAAGGTAAATAAAGTTACAATTTTTATTCATGACTTCATATTTTTTAAAGTTTCCTCTTCATAGGATCATTCAAAAATGTATCTGCTTTCTTTCTTTTTCTTTTTTTTTGACCAGGAGCAGAACCAAAGATCATAGCTAAGATTCAATCGAAGCTAGTCCATCCAGGAGAACAAATAACTCTGAATTGTTCAGTCTTTTCTGACTCTCAGAAGAAAACATGTCCATCAAATGTGTACTGGTTCAGAGCTGGATCAGATGAGTCTCATCCTAGTTTGATTTATGCTCATAAAAACAGTTCTGGTGACTGTAACAGTAGTCCTGAGACTCACTCTGCTCAGAAATGTGACTACAGCTTCTCCAAGACCGTCAGCTCCACTGATGCTGGGACTTACTACTGTGCTGTGGCCTCATGTGGACAGATATTATTTGGAAACGGAGCTAAACTGGAAATCAATGGTATCTATACAACTTTTTTTTTTAAATACTTCCATTTAGAATATGAAAATTCCACTCAAATCATTAAAAAAAGAAATCCTATGGCATCATCTTGCCAGAATTAATTACTACATTTTTAATTGGTGCTTTTTGGTTTTTTTTTCAGCATCAAAACTGTGGGATTTGCAGACAGCCAATACAGTTCTCTGTCTGCTATGCGCTGCTTTGACTACAAGTCTTGTTGTTATTGCTTTCCTCATTTATGCGATCAGGAAGAAACCTTCTGATGCTTTTCGTGGTAAGACGTCAGGAATCTTTTTGTAGAACAGTATGAAATTATGCAAATACATCCTGAGTTTCTGTGTTGCTCTTCAAACAGATGCTGTCAGAACTGGTGTTGAAATGAAAAGTCAACAGGTAAAAGTAGGAAAGATATCTTCCCTGTGCATATAAAGTCAACATCTTTCATCTCTTATTATTCAGCCATAAATGTATTTTTTGTCCTCAGAAAGATGAAGTGACCTTGATTTATTCTGCACCAACGTTCACCAGGAGGAACGCAGGCAAAGAGGATAACATGAATGCACCAACATCAGAAGTAGTCTACGCTAGTGTTGATACTCTGGAAACAGATTAACTAGACAATAAATGTGATCATTTATGGTAATGTAGTTTTTTTCTAAAGCATTGAAAATAAAATTTATACTTGACTTACTTTTCACTTCATGATACATTATTTTGCATAAAAGTAAACCTTTTTATCGTATACTCCTAGTATTATATCCTTCTAAATCAAATGGAATTTAGAAAAAGGCAGTTAATCATTATTAATCAAATACTGTTACCAGGTGTGGGAATTAATAGAATTGGGCATCAGTAAAGTGAGCAACAGTGACCAAACCCACCTAATCTACCATGTATATTTATATGTTATGTATTAAAGAAATAAATATATTCATGTTTCAAATATATATATATATATATATATATATATATATATATATATATATATATATATATATATATATATATATATATATATATATATAATTTTTATTATTTTGCAGGCTTGTCGTCTGACTTCCTTAAATAGAGACCCAACTAATATGACTGATATGACACTATAATATAAACTATTATATAAACAGTTATTTTAACACTGGCTTGAGCTACATATGTGCTACAAAGTTTTACAGAACTCAGCTGCAGTGACATGAACAGACATCACTAAGGGCAGGTGTCTGGGCCGAGAGAAAAGGACATTCAGTTTAATAACTTCTATGTGCAACATAAAATACAATATATTATACTTACAATACTTCATGTTTTATTTATAGTTATTAATGTTTCATCCATGCACTCATATAAATACCTCTCAGATTTTTTTAAATTAATGTTTTAGTATTTTTCTTTGACACTGTGCAACCAGCACCCAAGTCTGAGTTGGAAACCAGCAGATCCACATAACTGCAACATCTGTTTTTATGGTTCCTCCAAACAAACCCAGGATTCAGTGCACCAGATTAATTTTGCTATCTGGATGGATTTGATGAGAGAATTGATTCAAGAATGCTTAATTATAAATGCTTTTTTAGGTAACTGAAAGACGATGCAGTGTCTTCATCCTTCTTGCAACGAGATTTTTAAACACATGAGAGAAGAGAAGGTGTATGAATCACCAAACAATTTTTCTGTAAAAAAAACGTCAAACTCCTGATGAGTTTGCTAAAATTTCAGGCACAATACTATATAAACATTTTGATGAATGGTTATACTTTCAATTTTTCAGGTCTAAAATAATTGTACAGGCCAGATTTTATAAAGAAAAAATCCTTAACAATGTGTTTATATACAGTAGGACTTTTCTAGTTCGAGGGCCACTCAATGCCCTTTAACCATGCAGGCAGCTTTCTTTCACTTCCACACTCTCTTACTCTCTCTCTCACACACAAATTAAGTAAACTGGTTTATTAATTTGACCAAATTATTTCTATTAGTTACTCTGATTATTCTTAGAATTACCCCTATAAATCAAATTACATTATAATTAAGGAAAATCAAGCATTAGCAGAAACAACATGCTTTCGGGAGTGGGAGGAAACGAGTAAGAGAACCCACACAGACACGGAGAACATGCAAACTCCGCATAGAGAGACCCAGCTGAACCAAGATCCAACTGAACCTCGTTGCTGTGAAGTGTCAGCACTAAACACTGTGCTGCCTGTCATAAATGATACCAGAGAGGAACAGGAGCAGCAGCTGCAGCAGGAACCAGCCTCACCAAAGGAGGACCTACAGAAGGAAAACAGAGAGAGACTGCGGAAGATTAGAACTCAATGCCATTAAATAATCCAGGATAATCTCAAACTGAGGTAAGAGGGACGAGGTGAAGATGTTCTGCATGATTGGAATCTCCCAGTACCATAACAAAGAGATGATCTAAGAGACTATAGAGTTAAGGCCTAGTGTGGTTTTCAGCAGTGTTCTCTAGTGTAGGAGTTTTTAATTCAACACAATCCTACAATTTTATTTTACATTTTTTACATTATTCATCCCAATTACGAGTAATAATTAAAGCTGCAAGCAGCGATGAACGGGCCCTCGCACTCACGGCCACCGCCCCCCATAAGCATATCAGAAATGACACCACCCACGACTACCTATGTCAAACCATTCAAAAGTTATAGCAGAAAAAAGGGACAACCAATCAGAAGAAGGGGCGGGGCTAATTAAGGCCAACGAAGCTCAAGGACTCCATACAGAATCTGATGACACCACCCACGACTCTCTATGTCAAACCATTCAAAAGTTATAGCAGAAAATCGGGAAAACCAATCAGAAGAAGGGGCGGGGCTAATTAAGGCCAACGAAGCTCAAAGACTCCATACAGAGTCCCATGACACCACCCACAACTTCCTATGTCAAACCATTCAAAAGTTATGGCAGAGAAAAGTATTCTAGGGGGCGCTGTTGAGCCGTTAGGCCACGCCCATTAATGCAAACCATGAAATATCTAATTTATCGCCAAGTCTGTCTTGCATGCCAAATTTGGTGACTTTTGGAGAACTATCAAATATGGACCAATCAGATTTCAAAATGGCCGACTTCCTGTTCGGTTTCGGCCATGGCTCCAAGAGACTTTTCTTTAAGTTGTGCCATGATACAGGTGTGTAGCGATTTTCGTGCATGTACGTCAAACCGTATTGTAGGGCTTGAGGCACAAAGTTTTCCGGGGGGCGCTGTTGAGCCATTTTCCCACGCCCATTAATGCAAACCATGAAATATCAAATTTATCGCCAGGCCTGGCTTGCGTGCCAATTTTGGTGCCTTTTGGGGAACTATCAAATATGGACCAATCAGATGAAGGGGGGGCGTGCTTTTTGGCGTCTAGCGTCGCCACGGTAACACTTTTGAAAGAGAAAAGTAATGCGTGTAGTCGCAGGATGGAGACGCACATTTTGATGTATAACACATCTGGGTTCACGATACGGTTCGGGCCGTATTAATTCTCGAAGGAATGGCATATATTGCTCCAAAATTACGTGATTAATTCAGAATGTTCAAAATGGCCGACTTCCTGTACGGTTTCGGCCATGGCGCCAAGAGACTTTTCTTTTAGTTAAGACATGATACAGGAGTGTACCGATTTTCGTTCATGTACGTCACACCGTATTCTGGGGCTTGAGGCGCAAAGTTTTTTCGGTCTGAACCAACCAGATGAAGGGTGGGCACGCTTTTTGGCGTCTAGCGTCGCCACGGTAACGCTTTTGAAAGAGAAAAGTAATGCGTGTTGTCGCAGGATGAAGACGCACATTTTGATGTATAACACACTTGGGGGCACGTTATGGTTTGGGCCGTATTAACTGCCGAAGGAATGGCATAAATTGCGCCAAAGTGACACGATTAATTCAAAATGGCCGACTTCCTGTTCGGTTTCTCGACATGACGCCCAGAGACTTTTCTTTAAGTTGTCCCATGATACAGGTGTGTACCGATTTTCGTGCATGTACGACAAACCGCATTGTGGGGCTTGAGGCACAAAGTTTTCAAGGGGGCGCTGTTGAGCCATTTTACCACGCCCATTAATGCAAACCCTTAAATATCAAATTTTTCGCCAGGCCTGACTTGCATGCAAAATTTGGTGACTTTTTGGGCACGTTTAGGGGGGCAAAAAGGCCTTCCTTTTGTCAGAACAATAAGAAGAAGAAGAACTAGAAAATTTCTGGAAATTTTGATATGGGCATGCCCTACCGCCCATTCGTCCCCTCTCGCCGCTTTGGTTTAGGGCTGTAGTGGTTGTGTTCGGGGCGGTTCTATGTCAGTTTGAGGTGTTTACGGTTGTATTGCATTCATTCCTGTGCTCCCAATAGCTATTAATGGGGCGCGCTTTTTGTCGTCTAGCGTCCCCACTGTAACGCTTTTGACTGAGAAAAGTAATGCCCATCGAGGCACGATGGAGAAGCATCTAACGGTGTATGCCGTGCATGGGTGCACGTTCCGGTTCAGACTACGTTAACGGATAGGGTTTTTAAAAAAACCCATCCGAATGAATGGGGCCATTTGGCATGGATTTTACATTAAAGCTTCCTTAAATCACAGCTTCATGAAATTTGAATATGTTGAAGATCACAGCTTGCCGAGTCGGGGAACATTTGTATCATGTCTCTACGATAATCTGTTGCCTAGCAACAAGCATCCAAAGTCAAACGGAAATTAAATAAAAAAAGAAAGGTCAATATCGCAAAAACTTTAAAAGTTGACATAATGAGGTTCTAGGGTCCGTTAGTGCCAATCAGGCCGAGTGTTTGAAAGTTTGAACGATGTCTCTACGATAAAGTCCGGCCGAGCAATAAGCGTCTGAATTTTCGCCTTTTTTTTTGCTTTTTGGCATCTAGCGTTGCCACGGTAACACTTTTGACTGAGAAAGGTAATGCCCATTGAGGCACGATGGAGACGCATCCAACGATATATGCCATGCATGGGTGCACATTGCGGTCCGAGCAGCATTAACAGATTGTTTATTCACATGCTCCCCCATCCAAATGCATAGGTTTTTGTTGCCATGGTAACAAGCCCCATAGGATAGAATGGGACAATTTAGCTTCAATAGACCTCAGTATGTTGTAGTCCACATCAAGCTGAGTCTTTTAACGTTGGAACCAAGTCTCTACGATACTGCGTTGCCGCGCAACAAGCATCCGAAGTTCCGTTAGCATCAAAATGAGAAGAGTGAAATATCTCAAAAACCGTAATAGCTAGCATGACGGGACTAAAATATGTTGCAGTACAAAGCGTCCCGGGTTGGTCAATGTTGTAATGATGTCTGTACGATAAACCGTTGCCTAGCAACAAGCGTCCAAAATAAAAGTGATTTTTTTTTTAAATTGAAAGTTAAATATCGCAAAAACCGTAATAACTAGCATGATGAAGTTGTATGGTCCTTTAAAGACTATCGGGCCGAGTGTTTGAAAGTTTGAACGATGTCTCTACGATAAAGTTCGGCCGAGCAATAAGCGCGGGAATTTTCGCCTTTTTTTTTGCTTTTTGGCAACTAGCGTTGCCACGGTAACCCCTATTACTGAGAAAAGTAATACCCATCGAATCACGATGGAGACGCATCCAACGATGTATGCCATGTATGGGTGCACGTTGCGGTTCGGGCCGTATTAACGGACGAAAAAAAGTGCGGAATAATAAGAATAATAATAATAAGAAAAGGGAAACCTTTTCTAGATACTAATATATCGCCTTCATTTTCATGTTTTTCCTCATTTTTTCGGCCGTGTTTTACTTTTTGGGGATTTTTTTTTTCCACATCAGTGCGGGGTCATGCTGTACACCCGCTGGTGTGCAGTGGGACTTTTGCGACTTTAGCATGCTAGCAGCATTGCCCTTTGGGCCATTCTGGACGATTGCAATATGGTCATGCCACTACTTGGCATGCCCATAATAATTCCTGCAATTACAATAGGGCCTTCGCACTGCAAGTGCTCGGGCCCTAATAAAAGGATATATATGTTTAATATTTGCCTTCTATCTTTTTAAAATCACATTTATGAATTTATTTGTTGTTGTTTTTTTCAAGAAAATCGTCCAGACACGACACACGTGGGGTCGAGTTTCACTGTATGCGTGTTGCATTATGTACTTTTTGCACTTGCATGTATTTTGTCGTTTGTTTTTCTGTCCATCTTGGGTCTTTTTGTTGTTGTTGGCCGCAACCTAGAATAAAGCAAAAAAATGTTATACATTTTACCTACAGTACACCTCTTGTCACACGAGGCATGAGTGTCTGACATACAGCAACAGCATCACACGCTTTCTTCAGGCTTTGCAAATGATGGTTCTGCAGGCTGGGTGGATTCTCCACCTAAATCTTCCTGGGATTCTTGGGACATGTTGTCCTCTCTGGATTTGAGGCCTCACCATTGTCCATTACCAGTTTGATGAGGAAGTGATGTCTGCTCCAGAGCTTTCCTCTGTTCCATTCTGAGTTCAGTGCCACTCAAATGACAAAGGGGTTGAACGCTGAGATGTCCAGCATGTAAAAACAGTATCACTACTGGCCACGTAGGGTCCTCCTCCTGATGATCACTGGCTTTTGAAACTCCTGGCCACAGATTCTCCCATCCCTGTGCAGTGCAGGGTACTGATGAGTACCACATTCTTGACTTTCTTTGGCACATAAGATACCAAGGAATTGTACAAGTCCACACAATCTTGGAAGATTCCTCAGGTTGCCTGCTGACGGCTGGTCAGCTAGTTCTTCGGTTTGGAACTAGCTGATGCTCATGGTCAGAATTTCTCTATCCCATTTCTCTTTTTCTTAACAGTAGTAAAACAAAAATTAAAGTTAAAGTTATTTCCTGACGTAGAGGACGTCAAATGTTGTAATCTTATACCAGTAACTCCTGAGTACATATTTTATACCAACATCAATCCAGAATACACTGCAAAGTTTATGCAAAAGTGGTCACTGTAATTTTGAAATACATAATAAACTTTGAAGATCTTTTCAAAGTGTATTTTAATTGGAGAAGGTAACAGGAGTTGCAGACAAGCAGACAATTCATATTAATCAGGCTCTCTTTTTTATATCAGAATAGATTATGTCATTGCAGAACACAAAACTCACTGAAGCCTTTCTATGTTTTCACTATACTTCAGACAAGTATAACACTTTTTTCCATGTAAATTGGTCTCCACCAAAAACAATACATGATAAAAAACACATTTACACAGGAATTGTACTTACATTTTGCTAATGACTTTTTTAGGTACTAGTGGCCTTTATTCAAAGAAGGTGGACAGGAAATGGGTACACAGAGGGGGGAAGACGCCGGGATTCGAACCTGCGCTGCCTGCATAAGGGCAATAGCCTCTGTAAATGGGGCCCTAGGACCCTGTTCACTCTCTTTTTATAGCGTTTCTTCGTGATAACGTGCTCAAGGAAACAAAATTACACTATTAACACAATTTAACTTCAATCTTTATCTTCCTGTGTTATATGTATAATCCACTTTTTTATCTCGCGTTTGGTCTCACTGTGGTCATGACAACAACAAGTAAAGCTGCAGGCAACAGTTTCAAGCTGTGTGTGTCTGTGTGTGTGTGTACGTGTGTGTGTGTGTGTGTGTGTTGGGAGGCGGCTCATTTCCTGCCTTTTGACCAACAACTGCAGCTGTTTACTCAGAACAGATCAGACCGTGAACTTCAACCACATATGAAGTGAGAAAAGTGCTGCAAGACACTTCAGCAGGCTAATTTTAGAAGAGCTACTTTTACTTTGTAAAACACAAAAAATTATAACTACATGCTTTTTTTAAATATTTGTCCAATTTAATTTTTGTAGCTTTCTAACTTCAACCTTTTTGATTACTTTTGAGTTTATTGTCTGACACAGACTCTGTGTCTTAAGACACATATTAGCCTAACAAGATATAGGACAGAGGAAGGACAGAGAGACCAGGGATAACGCCAGACTAGTGAACCATAAACTCAGTATACATAAGGGCGCAATTTCCACTGGGGACAGGGGGGACATGTCCCCCCCACTTTTCAAAATCATGTTTTTGTCCCCCCCACTTTTTACAGTTTAAAAACTAACAGTAGGCTCAGCCTGTAATTGCAAATCATCAAGACACCCTGTGCGAAGGTACTGACGGCACGGCAGCCCCGCTCCCCCTTTAACCACATATGAAGTGAGAAAGCTGCTGCAATACGCTTCAGCCGGCTGATTTTAGTCGAGCAACCGCTCTTCATTGTCTTTTACTTAAAGAAACTTACAAAGCATTTACAACATTATTTGTTTCTCAAACATTTGTTTAATTATATTTTCCTTTCATTTTTCATGTTTTATTTCAATTTATTGATTACATTTCAATTTATTCAGGAACGTTCTCAGTCCAGCATTGCGCCAACTGCTGCATTGATTCTAATTAAGTAAAGCTTTAAATATTATTAAATAATAAAAAAACTTAGCAAACATTTTTTTTTTCAGAATATAGCTTTTACAGGAAGTACCAAAGCAGGACAATATGTACTACGTATCTGTAACGACCATAGAAATGCACCTAACTACAGAACAGAACCACAAACAACCGAGCAGATGTTGTGTCTCTTAATTGTTCCTGTACGTTTATATTGTAGTAAAATCAGTGATAATTTTAATGTATTTGTTATTGCCTTAAAATAAAGAAAGAAGAGCAGTTCAAAGCCAGCTTCTTCAGATTAAAGCAGTGACAAAGGCACGTAGAAAAGCCCCTTTGTTTTCACACCTCAAGCCAAACCACAGCAAAGCAGAAGTTTCCATGCGTCATTCGTGAGCAGAAAAAATGAGGAGTATCAAATAAAGAAACTTAATTTATGTTTGATCTTTTGTTTCACCTGAATAATTACAGATATTTCTCCTATATGTTACTTTTCACTTGTGTGTGTGCCATGTTTAAAAGGACTAGATGCAACATTGTCACAGAAACATCAGGTGGTAGATGCAGCCGTGCTGTGACTTTGTGGCTTTGTGGTACCAGTTTCATTCCATTTTAAAATAAATAATAATGTCGTTCACGGTGCATTTAAAATACTTAAAATAGGTTAGCATAGTATTTGTGGTAGCAAACCTTACTCAATTTTCACAATCATGTGAAACGATTTCATTTCAAAGTGGAAAAATAAGAATGTATCAGTCACAGTTGATCAAGAACATTATCCGAGTCCTCGTGCTGGTTTTGCACATTCTTACCATGGGAAGCATCACAACATTGTACGGTTTACGAGTTCCTTCTTCAGGTCAAAATATTCAGGTCAGTTCTACGAGAAAATTACACATTTTACATATAATAAATGTTAGCAAATTTCTTTGATGCTCTGCTAGACGTGTTATCCCAGCTGTGAAGGGGCCACTAAAGGTCCCGTTAAGAGGCATCTTTGTTATTTTACCAAGGTTCACACTATAGGAGACACACATCGATTTTTCATCCTCTTTGCCTGTGCAGGATTTTGATATTTCTCAAAAGTAAAACTGACTTCTGCACTGCCATTCAAGAGCCAACCCAGGGAGAAGATTTTCACCCTGGATAATGAGCCATTCTTCAGTTTTAAAAGATAGAACCCGGAAAACATCATGACAAAATGAATCAATTTAAAACATGCTCTTCCTACTGGTGTGTTCAGCTAAAGTCTGTTTGGGCTCATGTTATAGAAAGTGGCTCTTTTATGTGATGCATATCTATTGCGTATAGAAAAAAACATTGAAATTAAATTCCTATTTAAATCAAACTCATCTAACTTGAGTCTAAAAGCTTTACATAATCAACAAGACACTATGCTGACAAACTCATCCCCGCAGAGGCTTGTGCATATAATTTATTTCTAGTTTACTTTATTTCCTCTCTTTCATATTTCTTGCAACATTCAGGGTCATGTATAATATAAATGAAGACAGAACACTTTACTTCAAATTAAATTTATTTGTTGATCAAAAACGTTTCTTGGAAACTTTTTCTCCTGCTTGAATAATGATGACAATGACGACGTTATCATCGTCAATTTAAAATCGTGGTTTTTATGCCGCTCACAAGTCTAATGTAATGCAAGCAGTTTTATTTTCCTAACATTAAAAACCAAACACGAGCTTGTCAGAAAACATTCTTCAGGAAGCTTTAACTGTTCTCCAAACACATTCATGTCTAATTCATGTTCACACGGAAATAGACCTGAAATAAATTTCAGGTCTGAAAAAAATCACAATGAGCATTAAATACAAAAAGGAAAGGGGGGCAGCAGCTGGTGATGCTTGATGTGTTTAGTTGGTCGGAAAAACACACTCAAGATATTGAGTCAATCAGAATGCTTATAAGCTGTCCCCGCCCAGGTTATATGATCACATTCGGGTGAATCATTTCCAGTAAGTTTATAATTACACCAGCCTTCAGTGGAATAACCTGACCATGCTGTTTATATTTTATTTACTTCTTATGCTCAGAGGTGGATGTAAGTAGAACGATCAGATTTACTGCACAGCAGATATGTGCGTTTTCTCATTCCTTAATCATTTTATTTGGATAACAAAGAATGTAAATGTGATTTTTGTCTCTGTGGGATACTGTTTGAAGGTTGTTTACAGGATCCAGTCATTGGGAACAAGACTGTTCATGCTGGAGATCATGTGAAGTTGACATGCTCGCGCAGGTCAGTAGGAACCGTGTTTTGGATGAGGGTTGTTTGGGGAAACTTACCTGAACTCTTCGACATGAGAACATCCACCAAGAGTCATCACATCAAAGTTGAAAGAGAGCCTGGAATACTTCAGTTGTCTATTAGAAAAGCAGAGATAAGTGATGCCGGAGTTTACATCTGTTTGAGGAGTAGAGATGAAACGATTCATCTTTTAAATGCAACAAGTCTAACAGTTGTGGGTAAGTACACCAAATACTTTTGTTAATAGCTGTTAAGTTGTGAAGAAAATCACATGGGCTTACAGAATCCATAGAAAAGTGACAAGTGAAAATGCATGTTTATTTAAGATTTTGTTTTTATTTATCTTTGGTGGTAACTCTTTTTTTCTGCTCTCTGGCAACCAGGACCTGCTACCACCAAGCTCCCTCCAACTACTCCAGTCTGTCCAGAAAACTCAGTGATGGTCCGGTGTTCAGTCCTTCATGAGTCCCACAATAAATCATGTGTAGCAGATGGCGGCCTGTTCTGTTTCATCACCAAATCAAATCATTCTCAAACAAGTATTAATTTTACTCAAGAAAATGAAAGTGAGGACTGTAAAAACTCTGAAACTGTTGCTCCAGAAACCTGTTTCTACAACCAGACAAACTTCAATTGCTCTGATAGTTGGACATATCATTGTGCTGTGGCCACGTATGAGGAGAAAATCATTGCAAATAAATCAGAACCAGACACTGGAGGTAACTTCTTAATACTTCCTCATTATTATGTAAATAATATTATGTAAATAAGAATGCTTATCTGTATATTTGATATGGGATATAGGTTTGTAGTTCCTTATCCAAACTAAAAACCTCAATGCTAAATTACACTTTTACTAATTAGTTGTTTTTTTCCCTCTTTGTCAGCAGTGAACACGCAGATTTCAAAAAAGGACAAGAGTATAACAGTCTTTTACTTGTTATGTGCTGCTTTGGCTTTAAGTCAGATTTTTATTACTGTCCTCATTTGTGTAGTCATGAAACTAAGGAGACAATTAAATGTGCAGTCTGGTGGTAAGTTGATTCATTCATATTGATCCGTCAAATAGTAATTAGCCACACATGATTTTATATTAGTACTGTACTTTTATTCTATAATACAGATACAATTCCTCTGCAAACAGAAACATCAAACAAAAGGAATCAAGAAGATCAGCAGGTGATTATAAAGAGACTTTATAGCAGCCAGTTACAACGTGCTTTAATATCTATTACATATTCCTGGTCTCAATTGTATTCCTTTCTATACCCAGATAGATGAAGACTCACTGGTTTACTCTGCACCAACTTTCATTGAAAGAGAACCCAGAAAAACAGGGACATGCAACATCAACTGTGCAGAAGAAGAGACCATCTACACTGACATAAAGGGTCTTGGGATTTAATTCATCAGTTTTCTGCACTAACATCATCCTTTCTAGGCTCACTGGGGAAGATCCTATCCCAGCCGTTATCAGGAAAGACAGGTCACCAGTCACAAACTTTAGTTAACTATTTTTTATTGAAGTGTTGTCCTCACACTGACTAAAAAATGTACTTTCTTTTGTATGACAAAAATTTTAATACCTGCAGATTTTGTATAGTATTCAGATGTATAAATTGCATGCCACTTTCTTTTTTTTTTGTTTCTCCCATCATCATCATGATTATACATTGAAAGGAAATTCCATCTGTTTATATTTCCTGTTTCAGCTATATGTCAGAGTAATTATAGTAACAGTATTGTATCAGCAGCCTATATCTTTGACACATTGTTATTTGATGTTAATGTTTAATTTTTAGCTTCCGTAGCTATAATAAGATGTTATGTATCAAAACAAGCTAGACACGGATTTTCATCTTAATCAAATTAATACTTATTAACTTAGCATGTGTAGAGAAAGTAAATGATATTCTAAACTTACTGAGTCACTGGTGTTTGTAGTGCTGAATGGTTTTACACAACAGTTATTCAAGTGTTAGATAAATGTTGGAGAAATAAGAAAATAATTATGGAATATGAAAAATGTTTTTACTTGGCTGCAATTACATGTTTCAACGTTGCTGAGTGATACATAGATCTGACAGATTAGTATCAAATAAAAGTTTTTATATAATCTGTTGGTTTCCTTAGATAGGCATTTGTTATCATTTTTATTTTTATTGGCATTATATGAATTTGACTAATTTGGAGTTTAATTTTATTTTTGAAGCTGTAAAGCTGAATCATATTCTCTGCTGATTTTTGACTGCACTGTGTAACTTTGTTTAGAAAAAGTTTATTTTCATTATTATTTAAAAGAGAACAAATATGTCTCAATGATCATACTCTGTAGGATATACTGTAGTCTTGTATTTTGGAAGAAAAAAAGACCAAAAAGCACAATAAAAAAGAAGTACAATACTTTAAAAATTGTGTTTCATGTGCTAAAATGTATGTTTATCATTTATCTAGTTATTTAAGTGCAAAATAAATTACTTTTGAACCTGCTGCAGACGGGACAGGTATTTTTGGTTCAGACAAGAAAATAACACACAGTAGTTATAATCACAATAGTCTAAACAAGAAGAGACATAAAGGCATGGATAACCAGCTCCAGATCAACTGTGGATACAATTCTTCTGAGTTTGGAGATATTTCTCAACTGGAAGAAACAATTTCTTGTTGGCTGTTAAGAATGATGCCCTAATGACATTTCCTTATCAAAGGTAACACCAAGATTTCTGAGGCTTGATTTAGTGCTTAAACTTAAATCACCCAAGTACTGATTGATCCCTGGAATGGCATCAGGGGCAATCACCAGCACTTCAGTTTTATTGGAATTTAGCTGCAGCAAGTTTGCGCAAAGCCATTATTTAATTTGAGCAAGACAGTCCAATAAACAGTTCAATTTCTGGATCTCAGAGGCCTTAAAAATACAATACAACTGGATATTATCTGCAAACAGGTGGTAACCATCATATTCCTGGGAAGAACATAAAGAAGGAACAAAACCGGCCCCAAAACGGAGCCCTGGGGTACTCCACTGTCTAGGGCCCCAAGAGACTCTAATCACCTTTTATATTTTCTTCTTAACTACAAGTGGGCCCACCAGAACAAGTTTGGAAACAGCATTAACAAATAGAGGAACTAAGAATGAACTGGATAAAAATAAAACAGTAAAAACAACAAAAAGGTTAATCATTTTTTCAGTTCCCTATCTCTGACTGGAACATTCTGGTATGAAGCCTTTTATTGGGCGCAACAGATCATTGACAACAAACATGTTAATTTTACAACAAAGTGAACCAGTTCCCAGTGTGACTGCATTTACTACGTACGGTGGGCCTGAACTGTACATCACAACCACGAAAGAGAAATTACAACAGCAAATTAAAGCTGCAAGCAGCGATGAACGGGCCCTCACACCCTTGTGCACGTTCAGGCGTGCTGTAGTGGAAGCGCTTGTATGACTTGCATGTAGATTCTTCAGGCCTGGACATTTAACGGATGACACCACCCACGACTCTCTGTATCAAACCATTCAAAAGTTATGGCAGAAAGTAGGAACTATGAGATATCAACCAATTAGAAGAAGTGGGGGGCTAATTCAGGCCAATGAAGGTCAAGTACTCATTTCCGAGTCAGATGACACCAGCCACGACTCTCTATGTTAAACCATTCAAAAGTTATAGTAGAAAATAGGGACTATCAAATATTGACCAATCAGAAAAAGGGGCGGGGATAATTAAGGCCAATGAAGGTCAATTACTCAATACCGAGTCCGATGACACCACCCACGAGTCTTTATGTCAAACCATTCAAAAGTTATGGCAGAGAATAGGGACTATCAAATATTGAAATATTGAATGCTTTGACATAAAGACTCGTGGGTGGTGTCATCGGACATGGTTTTGAGTCCTTGAACATAATTGCTGCAAATTAGCCCCGCCCCTTCATTTGATTGGTCGATAACTTATAGTTCCTACTTTCTGCCATAACTTTTGAATGGTTTGATATAGAGTCGTGGCTGGTGTCATCCGCTAAATGTCCAGGCCTGAACACATCTACACTCAAGTCATACAAGCTTCCACTGCAGCACGCCTGAACGTGCACAAGGGTGCGAAGGCCCGTTCATCGCTGCTTGCAGCTTTAATTTGCCATTATGTTTGTTGTTGTGCTTTCTCTTTTGATGTTGGGACTTTGCACTTCAGGGCATGTCCAACTGTGAGCTTCTTCTCTCATGCAGCAACATCTTAAATCTTCAAAAATATCCTAGACAGATACATGTAGGCTACAACTGCTATCCTTATCATACAATGGTTCCCCTTTAAAAACACACACAAGTGAAAAGTTGGTAAAATGAACAAATGAAAAATATCCGTAATCAATCATGTTAAAAAAAAGATCAACCATAAATTAAGTTTCTTTATTTTGTGTCCTTAATTTTTTCTGCTTTGCCTCTTTATAAACAAAATGTATTGACCCTGATGTTGATTCAGTCAACTACAAATGATACATGGAAACTTCTATTTTGCTGTGGTTTTGGCTCTTAAAGAGAGGTGTGAAAACAAAGAGGCTTTTTTACATGTCTCACTCACTGCTTTGATCACGAAGTGCACACGTTAAACTGCTGTTTCATCTTTCTCAAGACAAGGAGAAATACATCTTAATTATTACTGACACTAAGATGAACTGCATTAACTGAATTAAATTCAGTTCAATTTAACATACATTTATTTATATAGCGTCTTTTACAACATAGGTTGTCTCTTGGTACTTTCCAGAGACCCAGCACCCAAACACCCAAACAATTATTACATAAACATAAACAGTGGCAAGAAAAAACTCCCCTTTAGGAGGGAAGAAACCTGGACCAGAACCTGAATCATAAGGGAGGACCTGGATCCTGCTGAAGGCCAGCTGAGCAGAGCAGGAACAGAGAGAACAGACAGAGAAAGGAGAGACATACACAATGGTAGGTTGGTGATCTACAGGGATGATGATATAAACAGATCTAGACAGCAGAGACTGAGGTGTTCAGAAGGGGGGACTGCAGGCCAGGATGTCAGCAGGTATATCCAACAGAGACATCTACAGTATAAAGACAGATGGAAGCAGCAGTGGGATGATCAGAGTGTGGGACTGCAGGTCAGCATGCAGCTCCTGAAGCTCTGGCCTGCAAACATATACATAAGACAAAAGGAGGAGCAGGCCAGCACAACAAACTACAAGAACAATGGAGAAAAATTATGGTGACGAGATAATAACTGAGGGTTGATCTGAAGACAGAGAAAAGAAGAAGAGGAGAGAAAAAAGGTGAGGGGCACCGTTCAGTGGATCATGTTGGTGTCCCCCCAGCAGTGCAGGCTTATGGCAGCATATCTAGGATGAAGCTACGTTTAAGACGAGCTGCTTTAGTCTTGTCCTGTAGCTGCAGCTATGAAGCAGCCCAAAGCATAATGCTACCTCCACCATGCATTCAAAAAAAAAAGATGATTTAGAAAGATAAAGCTGTTACCACTTAGTTGTGTTTGCATTTAACACAACTTTAAAGGATTTCTTAGTTGGAAGCAAAATATCACTGTTAAAAAACTGTTATTCTCACTCTTCCTGCAAACATATCTTAAAGTGAACACTTTTTATCTTGTTGCACATCTGACTGCAATATAGGTTTTATACAGACACTGAACTGTTAAGAGGTCAATTCCAGTCTAATAACCGTCTTCTTTATATAAAATAAGAAATCTTTTTTATTCTCAACTTTGGTTAGAGCAACACATTTTTCAAGAAAACATTGATAATACTGATTCATTTGACCACAGCACATGTTCAGTGTGTATTGATCCTATGGCTGACCAGCCAGACCAACATCCTGGTCCACATTAGTGTCTCGGCTAAAGATCGGACATCTTCTGTGTTGTCAATGGGACTAAGTCATTCACGACAACAGTGTCATATCTTTTTTACTCAAGTTGTTGTTTTGATTTCCATCATATAACTTTTCTGTTTCGATCCTCTGTAGCCTTTTGATATCATCCACATTTTTTATATTTTCTCATCAGTGGGCTCTGTGAGCGTAAGATTCAAGGTTTGAAATTATAACTTGGTGTCTGCTGCTTCATTTTCTTTTAAAACATGCTCAATATGTGTCTCAGAACCATTTTGGGGTACACAACCACATAGGTAGAGAATACGTTTAAAGGAGCATGAGGCTCCTTTTAAGAAATGAGACTCTCTAGCGCCACCCTTCACCACGACGGCCGTTGGGGGTACTGCAGCCAACAGTGAAGCCGGCACGGGAGAACGGGGAGAACGCGCATGCAGCGTCATTTGACGTCACATCCGCAGCCCAGCGCGGGAAATTCTGGACCGAATTGCAGCACATTTTGCAGCACACAGCCTGTTCAAGGCAAAGGAGAGATACGCTAGAGGGCTCATTCTTTTGGGTTTGGAACGCTTCATCTGACATTATTACTAGAAAACTTAAAATGTATACGGATTTTTTTCATAAATCTTGCCACAATCCGGCCTCAAGCTCCTTTAACAAATATTTTGGTTTGTTTTAGACACTATGGATTAAAGACAAAGAAGAACAAGCTTTTCGAAATAATGCTGCAGTTTCTAAAAATATAGTAAGATAGAGTTCATGTACCACTAATGGTGAGAAAACTGTGTGGCACTATGCCCTGTGTTTCAGTCTTTGATCTCTTGTGTGTAAGGAAACCAAAGACCAATCAGATTGTTTTAAAATTGTCCACGCCCCCTTGACCTGTTTTTCTTAAGACAAGTCACTTTATGATGTGCTTTTATTTGAATGGAGCCACTTGTGGGTTAATCTGAAGATGTTGTTCCTTATTTCTATTCTGTTGATGCACAAAGATGTATGTAAGTATACCGGTACATGAAAATTAGGAATATACTGTATTTGTGACAAATCACCTCTCTGGTTTATCAACAAAGAGTTACATTTTCTTCTGGGGTTTGTCTTCTAGGTTGTGCAGATGATTACAAACTTGAGACGAAGACAGTTTCCGTTGGACAGAATGTGACCTTGACATGCACTCGCCGGGAAGATCAGGCATCCGAAACTTTGCATTGGATCCGACTTGTTTCTGGAAACCGACCTGAATTCCTGGGAGGAACATACGTCTATGAATATAAAGGAATTCAATGGAAATTTAATCGGCACATTACATTAAAACAAGAACCCAACGCCTTTATTCTGCATATTAATAAATTGAAGCTGAATGATACCGGTCTTTACTTCTGCGTTAAAGTTCAAGGACTGAACATGATATTTCTGAACGGAGAGTTTCTGAGGGTTAAAGGTAAACAAAATTTGAGATATTTACAGAATTTTAGATATGTTTATTCGTAAAATATTGATTAAGATATGTTGTTTAAATTATATTCATAGATACATATTTTAAGGTACGTTTATTCGTAAAAGATTAATTAAAATAGGTATTAGTTTGTTTGTATTTTTATTTTACAGATGCAGAACGAGATACCATTTCTGTCTCTCAAGTGTCTCCATCTGATCCAGTTCATCCAGGAGAACAAATAACTCTGGATTGTTCAGTCTTTTCCGACTCTCAGAAGAAAACATGTCCATCAAATGTGTACTGGTTCAGAACTGGATCAGATGAGTCTCATCCTAGTTTGATTTATGCTCATAAAAACAGTTCTGGTGACTGTAACAGTAGTCCTGAGACTCACTCTGCTCAGAAATGTGACTACAGCTTCTCCAAGACCGTCAGCTCCACTGATGCTGGGACTTACTACTGTGCTGTGGCCTCATGTGGACACATATTATTTGGAAACGGAGCTAAACTGGAGATCAAAGGTATCTACACAGCTTTTGTAATGCTACAGTTCTAATATTGACGATTTAGAAACTGGTGGAATTAATTGAAATCATTATAGAACTTTACATTTTATTTTTATTTTTTTTTCAAAAAAATTATTAACTGGAGCTTTTATTTTCCAGCATCAGAACTGTGGGATTTGCAGAAAGCCAACACAATTCTTTTTATCCTTTGTGTTGTTTTGACTACAACTCTCATTGTCATATCCATCCCTGTCCCTGCAATGAAGATGAAAACTATTGACTGTTGCAAAGGTAAAACACGTTTCTTTGCACAAGCTCAATAACTCAATGTTATATCATTGATTTTTACATGGTTTTCCCCACTGTACAAAGATGCTGTAACAACCTGTGGAGATCCAGAAATTCAAGAGGTAATGTGGAAAAGATCATCATTTATTGAAACAATCATAAATAATGTTTTTAGGAGACTGTTGACCTCTGCTAGCATCCCTGTTCAAATGTAACTCTTTCTTTTAGAGACAGGAGGACTCTGTGTTTTATTCTACGGCCATCTTCAGCAGGAAGAACGTCGGAACAGCAGACAGCAGGCATGATTTTGGGACAGTTTAACAGCGTACTAAGTCAGTTAAATGGTACTCATGACTTTGACTTAAACTTAAACTGTCACTTAATTAAGAATTGCATATATTAATTATTTTAAAGCATCTTTATGTTTGATTTGACAAACAGCCTTCCCTTTCTTACTTTAAAATAATTACTTACAATCATTGCAGATGGTAACTTCCATATGTACAGTACCTCACTGAAACTGATTGATTACAGCCTTTCTTTGCTGACTGCGCTAATGAAGAGCATATTAATAAAAATTGCCAAGTTGTGTTTTATTGAGTATCATTATTCTGCATTTGTGCACCATTGTACTGTACTTACATTCTGAATATCAACAATGAGCTTAGCAATACCACAGACATTTTTTTCCACACAATTTTTTTCATAGAAATATTAATCTGTCACACTGTGGTGGGGTTTTCTTGTCCTGGGCCTTTTTGGTTTTGTCATTTCCTGTTTTATTTTGAAAGAAGTAACTCTCTGCCCTCCCTGATTCCTGATTGTGTTCACCTGCTCCTCATTGCCCTCATGTGTTGTAATAGTCTGCTTTTCCCCTTGTCTTGTGCCAGTGTGTTTGTCTTTGTTCATGTGTGTACGCCCCGGCCGTCTTCACAGTTTTGGATCACAGTTGTTCCCACAGTTTCTTTCAAGTGAGAAATTTTTTTGTTGTAAGTCTTATAGTTGAATTTTCTAGTAAATTTTTGCATAGCCTTTTGTTTCCTCCATGTGGAGTGATTTTGAGTTTTGGTATTGATTAACCCTGCTTCTTCGTGAAGAAACACGTTATAGAAAATATTTCATAGCCTGCTTTTTTTCTCAGCCTTGGGATTAAACCGAGATTTCTATGAAATACTCCTAATACTACCCTGACATAATCACACTCTTATGCAACAGGTTGATAGACATTTTTCACTTTGATAAGAGCATGAACAAACAGAATCTTTGTTTTAGGATCAGTCAATGCATTCACTCAAATATTAGAACAGAAACGGTGGTAGGAAGTGTGGCCACCACTCCTAAAAGGTTCCCAGGGTGATACTGTGGTGGAGTTTGTATGTTTGCTCTGTGCTTGTGAGGGTTTCCTCCAACTTCCTCACACACTTCATAAACAGGAGTGTACATAGTCGGTGCTTGAGAGCCAGTGTCCTGCATGTTTTAGATGTCTCCCTGTTTTAATTAAGGGTCATCATCTGCATGTCATCAAGGTCTGCACAGGTCTGTTAATGACACAGCCATGTCTATCAGGGTGTGTTGAAACAGGGAAACTACTAAAACATGCAGGACGCCGGCCCGTTGAGCACCGACTCTGCATGCATGTTAGGTTGAATGTCTCTCAACCAGTGACAGCTGAGAGAGACTTTCACCCCATTGTGTCTACAATGAGGATTGAGGTATGTATAAGATGATTTAATTCATACAAATTTATCCTGGTAATGACTTGTTCATTTTTTTAAATAAGTAGATGTGGGGGCTGCTTACAGAGGACTGTCCTTGTGCAGGGGATCCAGGTTTGAGTCCTGGTTTAGGTGTCTTCTACCTTTGTCTCTGCCCCCGTTTCTTGTCTAGATACTGTTCATAAAGGCCACTAGACATCCTCAAGTAGTACCCCAAAGTAGTTGTAATTATTGCACACTGAGTGATTGAATGGTTGGTTGATTGATTCATTATCAGTTCTCATGAAGAGCAATTAATAACATGCAGAGTCATGTGTTATTAGTTTATGAGTTTAAATGAAAAACAAAGAAATAAACTTTTGTGAGAGGTCATTGAAATGGATTAACTTATGGGATCCATATTCTTCCACCATCACTTTCTACAAAGGCCATGGTCAGTTCTGTTGCCTTACTTCTAAAAAGTTCCCAGTTTGTCTTTGAGGGGGTTTGATTGTTCTCATCTTTGCTTTTGTGTCACGCAAACATCCAAAAAACATGCATATTAGGTTAAAAACAGATTTTAAACCTATGAGTGTGACTGTCTGACTCCAAAAGCCATCACATTCAATGCAGAGTTGTAATTTTTTACAACGATGCTTTATCAACGAGTGAGTTATCAGCTCATGTTTTGTAAAGCCAAGAGAAGAAAATACATTGGACTGGAAGATTGCTTCCTGTTGTAAATAAACCAGGCTGTAACAGCCATGCCCTTTAATATACTTCCACCATTATTTCTGTCAGACATCAGCAACATTTCAATTATTTTCTCACAATATTTGACATGTCATTCTGAAAGGTATGGCACATCCACATCTGAAGTAATGTACTACCTTTCACCACATGGTGGCGCTATAAGTATGAGCACTTAAGCCGCTTTTGCACTAGTATCGCTTCTCCTCGGTTCTACCCGCCACGGCCCCATTTTGCGCTTTCGCACTAGGGGCTGAGACGGGTAGAGCCGCTCCAAGTCGATACTTTTTTCTGTAACCATTTCAGCGAGGTTCTATAGCGGGCTGAGCAGGGACTATTTCTGACGTCACCACCCTCCACGCCTCTGATTGGTCGGGGGGCGGGGCCGTCAGACGTTTGAATCAGGAAGCGGGAGTCAGAGCAAGAGCGACCCGCGGCTCGCGGCGATTTTATTATAAAGCGCAAAACGTCTGTTTGGTGATCCAACTCTGAGGTGCAGATGTTCATAAACCTGGTGGCTGACGAGAGAATTAAAAAAGGGATGTAGACGGGCTGTTTTACTCTTAGCCGCTCGCGGCTCCAGCTGATTTCTCATCAGCGCCGACATGAACAAAGGTGTTGCGCAATCGAGTACGTCACAGCAGCTTCACCCCAACCCCCCCACTTCTCCCCTGGCAGTGCGAAAACACACGAGTGGAGCCGCGCCGAGCCGAGTCGGGCTGAAGTGAGACTAGTGCAAAAGTGCCATAAATATATGCTCATCATTATTTCTGTAAGGCATCATCCACTTTTTAAGTCTTTTTCCATTATGTTTGACATGTCTGATCATTCTGAAAGGTAGGGCACACCCAAACATTGAGGTAGTTGCTGCCTGTCACCACAAGATGGCACAAAATGCATCCTTAAATATGAGTATATGGATCTCTTAAGGACAGGGACTCAGGTCTTTAGGACAATGCAAAATGTAATACAAAACCTGTTTCCTGTTGCCAACGGGGGATGTGACAACCTTTGTTGAATATTACACTGCAGATGTGTATAGAGTTGGACTGCAAACATATATGTCAAATTTGAGCCAGATTGAATAACATATGGCTGGGTTGCAGCCAAGACTTCAGGCCCCAAACACAACTTCTTACCAAGTGTATAATGGTTTAAAAAAAATCATCAAAATTGAGCCGTCTACTGAAAAAGACAAATAGATTAATCATCCTGATATATAGATCAGTCTCACAACTTTCATGTAACTCAGTGAAAACATGGTGGGGCTCGATGCAAAACATGAAGTAGGTGGTGCAATTGAGCCCATTTTGGTCCATCTCGCCCATCACACATAATAACGGATAGGTTTTATATAGCGCTTTCTTTAGGTACTCAAAGATGCTTAACAATGGTGACATTATTTATTCATACTTGGTAAACTACATGTGGAGCCACAGCTGCCCTGGGGGAGACTGACGGACATGTGACAGCCAATTCTCGCCAACAGCACTCCTTCGATCATTGGATGACCCGCTACTACCTGAGCCACTGCTGCATAAAATACATAATAAGGCCACTAAAAAGGTGATTCATTTAGGATAATAACGTATTTTATTCATAATTTCATCCAATTTATTGAGAACATAAATTAACTGTACCGCATAATAAACTGGTAACTGGTAGTTTGGTACTCAGAACTGAGGGAACAAAGCAATATTTTGAGTTAAATTGTTTAATTCACTCATCAAAAAGTATTCTTCATACACTCCAGTAACTCCTCTGCTTTTAGTCTTCATACATTCATTTCCATCAAAAGCAAAAACATAAAAATGTCCCTTTCACAATGATAAAATGAAATAGTTAATAAAAGAAAAGAAATTAGGTGAAGAGAAAACCAACTAAATCTAATTCTGGCTGTAACAAAAAATTACAAAAATGACGAAGCTGTATTAAAAGTGCACATGGTCTTCTTTGTTTAGCTCAGTGTAATAGAAAACATCTCCTAAAGCGTAAAAAAATGTTTTTTTAAAAGTGATTGAACTGTGAATAGTTTACTGTAACTATTATATAATATTGGTTTATTAACACAGAAGAAAGAAATCTAAACAGCCGTAAGTTCCTTTTAATGTATAACTAAAATTATGTTAATATAGATATGGGTCATGCAAAAACACAGTCATGCAGTTTTTACTTTTTTTTTTGTGTGTATCATACATAATTACAATTTTGTAATTTTTTTTTTTTTTTACAAAAATGACAATAATGTCTGGTCATTTGAAAGCCATCATATGATGAGCTGATGATTCGTCCAGGGTTTGACCGATAATCCTGAGATGGCTTCCACCTCGACAGAGATTAAGTAAGTGGGTCCAGAGAACCAGAGAATTAATTTTCTACTCCCAAGACCCCTGAACACCTTTTCCAGCTTTTCCATTGATGAAAGCTGGTGTGTAATAAACTACTGAGTATTCATCCGACTGTGGATTGAAAAAAAGTAAAAAATTATAGCAAGGAATGTGCAACAAGCGTTGAGACATCGTGTAACTGGCAGCTTTGTGTTTTCTAGTCACCTGCTGATGTGCTTGAGTCCATCTGGTTGATGTTTCTGTTTGACGAGCAATTGAAGCTGAATTGTTCAATAAAAAACATAATCCTGATATGAATCCAGTTTAACTAGTTATTGTTATCAATGTGAGTAAATCGACTTACCATCACACTGCACATTTGACTTTTTCTTTGGTTTCATGATTAAACAAACGAGAAAGGCAATGATAATCAGACTCAAAGCCAAACCAGCAGATAGATGAACGACAGCATTGTTCTTTACGGCTGAGGTGAAACAAAACAGGAGACGAATTATCAAAATGAATTAGTAAAAGTATGCTATTTTACATAATGAGGAAGTATTAAAAAGTTACCTCCAGTGTCTGGTTCTGATTTATTTGCAATGATTTTCTCCTCATACGTGGCCACAGCACAATGATATGTCCAACTATCAGAGCAATTGAAGTTTGTCTGGTTGTAGAAACAGGTTTCTGCAGCAACAGTTTCAGAGTTTTCACAGTTTTCACTTTTATTTTCTTGAGTAAAATGAATACTTGTTTGAGAATGATTTGATTTGGTGATGAAACAGAACAGGCCGCCATCTGCTAGATACGATTTATTGTGGGACTCATGAAGGACTGAACACCGGACCATCACTGAGTTTTCTGGACAGACTGGAGTAGTTGGAGGGAGCTTGGTGGTAGCAGGTCCTGGTTGCCAAAGAGCAGAAAAAAAGAATTACCACCAAAAATAAATAAAAAACAAAATCTTAAATAAACATGCATTTTCACTTGTCAGTTTTCTATGGATTCTGTAAGCACATGTGATTTTCTTCACAACTTAACAGCTATTAACAGAAGTTTTTGGTCTACTTACCCACAACTGTTAGACTTGTTGCATTTAAAAGATGAATCGTTTAATCTCTACTCCTCAAACACATGTAAACTCCGTCATCACTTATCTCTGCTTTTTTAATAGACAACTGAAGTATTCCAGGCTTTCTTTCAACTTTGATGTGATGACTCTTGGTGGATGTTCCCATGTTGAAGACTTCAGGTAAGTTTCCCCAAACAACCCTCATCCAAAACACGGTTCCTACTGACCTGCGCGAGCATGTCAACTTCACATGATCTCCAGCATGAACAGTCTTGTTCCCAATGACTGGAACCTGTAAACAACCTTCAAAACGTATCCCACAGAGACAAAAATCACATTTACATTCTTTGTTATCCAAATAAAATGATTGAGGAACAAGAAAACGCACATATCTGCTGTGCAGTATATCTGATCGTTCTACTTACATCCACCTCTGAGCATAAGAAGTAAATAAAATATAGACTGCATGGTCAGGTTATTCCACTGAAGGCTGGTGTGATTATAACCTTCCTGGAAATGATTCACCCGAATATGATCGTACAACCTGGGCGGGGACAGCTTATAAGCATTCTGATTGGCTCTTAATAATGATGGCATTTCTGGAGTGTGTTCTTCCACCAAACACATAAATTATCAGCAGCTGTTTCATCACCAGGAATCTGGAGGAGAAGAAATAAAGTTAAGATTTAATTACACTCAAAGTAAAGAGCATGAAGATATGCAAAGATTTCTGTGGGGATGATTTGATCAGCACAATGTCTTGTTGATTCTGAACCCATGGATTATTTAGTGATTTTATCGCAATTCAATAAAAAGGAAATATCCTTGTTATTTGTAAATATAACTTATTAATTTCATCAATGAACCACCTTAAATAACAAGAGCACAAATGCATGTTCATATGATGAGTGACACCACTCTGTCAGACTTTAGCAAAACACAACAGTATGAAGAGAATCTTATAAAAGAATTCCTTTCGTCATTGTGGTTTTCGGTTATTATCTTCACTAAAAGGGTCTGTCATGTTGAGAAACACGATATTTAAAAATGGAAGAACGTTTCATTTTGTATCAATCTCATAAATGGCAGCCAAGAAGTCATTTCTACTTTAAAAAAATGGTGGGATGCAGTTGGGTGTGTCTTGCAGTGTTTTCTCTGTTTCTTTGGTAAAATAACAAAGATATTCATAACAGTAACCCTTGTGGCTCCTTCACAGTTATGACGTCACAAATCTAGCATTAAATCTAGCATTAAAACAATTTAATAACATGTATTATATAAAAATATGCAATTTCCTTGTAGGGACTTACCTGAATATCTTGACCTGAAGAAGGAACTTGTAAATAGTACAATGTTTTGACGCTTCCCTTGAAAGAATTTGCAATTTGATAATCAAGTTCAGGAAGCAATAATCTGATATAGTATTGTTGCATATCAATTCCTTTAGGTAAGCTTCAGGGGATCCAAGTGACTCAAATAAGCTGATGCAGAATATGAATAAATTGATGGATAAATCCCTCTAAAACAAACACAAAGACTCAGATAATGCACCCATGTTGTTGAACATCAATTCATATGATTACCAAGTTAGAGTGAGGCTTGCTACCACAAAAACTGGGGTAATCTATTTTCAGTACCGATGCATCAAGCATGAGATAGGTGACCACAAACTAGCCGGAAGGCCACAACTTTCACAGTGTGGCCATTGTTTTCAAACTCTGTGATCTGCTACAAACATTCATCAGCACCAGGGATGCTTGCTAACATATATGCAACACACAGTAACAGCTTAAACATGTACATGTACTTCACTAATAGAGCACTGAAATGCACACCTGGTTATTTGTATACTGAGTTTGTGGTTGAGCAGTCGGGTGTTAGCTCTGCTTTCTCTGTCCTTCAACGACTTCAGACAGAAATGTTACTTGTGAGGCTAATATTGTCTGAAGACACACAGTCTATGTCATCAAGTCTGTAAGCCTTTCTGAATAACTTGACATGTAATTTGTAAGATGAAAAGAAATTAAAATAATAGAAATTAAAATAAGACGAATACTTCAGGAAAAGCATGTAGTTGTAAATATTTGCACTCAATGAAAGTGCACTGTCTTTACTTGTAGTGGCAGTAAGTACATTAAAAACTGAAATAAATAACAGAAGTAGCTAAACTAAAGTCCACATGTGGGTCCTGCAAATGTGGTGAAAATTCATGGTCTGATATGTTCTGAGTAAACAGCTTCAGTCAGGGGTCAGAGGGCAGGAAAACCGCTACCACAGCAGGCGTCTGTTAATCTGCCTGTTTCGTGCGGTTTTGATTACAAAAAGCCAGCCCTGAACTGCTATTTTATCTTATTTCAAGAAGTTACTATGGATACTAATATGATAAAAACTAACAGGAGGCTACGTTCACACTGCAGGCAAAAGCGACCCAAACTCAATTTTATATATCGTATCTCATCTTTTGGCTGTCTGAACAACACGATTTTTTTTTACATTACACATCACTGTTATGTCATTGATGTCACAATTCTTTGCTGGCGGGAATTTTTTGTGTGAAATGTGTGGAGTCATGTCAGGGACCTCCACTCATGGCTCTAATTCCTCAGTCCTCTGTACAGACGTTGACGCCATCGCTCCACTCATTAAAAATTCCTCCTCAGGTTTCCTCTCAATATAGTGAGTTAAATCATTTTTCCATTTCCACTGCACAAAAACTTCAAAAAGAAATCCCACAGGCTCCCTGCCGCTGCATCCTGGTTTCCATCCGTACACATGACGTACTGCGTTTGACGTCATTTAGTCTTACTGCCCATGCAAGTCACTTCAGAACAGACGTCTGTTAACAACGAAGTCCGCTATAAGACACAATTAAAATGATAAATTTGAACAACCATATAAAAAAAAAATTAGATATTGGCAAAAAAAAACCCACAATCAATCAGAAATGAGCATTAAGACTTGCAGTGTTAACGTAGAGAAACAACTTCTGCTCACTTATCTGTGATTCTGTTCCGATATGAATATGAATGTGTTCCTTAACAACCGCCCCTCTGGTCTTGGAGGGCCACTTTCGTGGTGGGCGGGTGCGCCTGCCCGCGTCGGCGGCCGGGGCGGCTCTGTCTCTCCGGGCAGGCTGGCCCCCTGCCGGGTGGGGGTCGTTGGCCTGAAGGGTGAGGGCCTCCTGGCCACGTGTCCGGCCCGGACCGGGTGGCTGGGGATTGCCTGGGTCGCGGTCCGCCGCCGCGGGATCCCTGGCTGCTTCTTCCCGCGCCGTGGGGGCCCCGCCCGCGGGCCCCCTCTGCCGCCGGGGGGGGGGGTGGGGGGGGGGAGGCGGTGGGTTGCCTCCCTCCTACTTCTCCCCTCTGTGGGGTTGCCGGTGGCCTGGGTTCCGGGCTCTTCCGCGTCGGCCTCTGGTCTCGCGGGTGGCGGGGTTGCTCCCCCCCCTCCCCCACTATAGATACACTTCAGGTGGAGCTTTGTTTGGTTTATTACACACACACACACATACACACACACACACACACACACACACACACACACACGCATGATCATATACATACACACACACACACATAGACATACACACTGGCTTGTTCACCTGCATGCTGGCTCTCTAGTTTTTGGGGTTAGGTAGCGGTAGCGGTAGCTTAGCTCAGACTGCGATCAGATCTCAAGATTTAGGTCGATTGCTGTTATTGTTTTGGTTGGCTCCGTGCCGGTTTCGTGCTTTGTTTGTGGTTTTTTGTTGCAGATTTCCAGTGCTTGACGTGTGTCCCCGTGTGTTCCTGCTTCCTGGATTGGCAGTGGATGTCGTCACCCCCCACCCCCAAAAAATCACTGGGTTTGTATGTGTATATTTATGTATGTGTACGCATATGTATGAAAAAAAAAACAACGAAGTCCGGTATAAGACACAATTAATTAAAATGATAAATTTGAACAACCATATAAAAAAAAAATTAGCAAAAAAAAACCCACAATCAATCAGAAATGAGCATTAAGACTTGCAGTGTTAACGTAAAGAAACAACTTCTGCTCACTTATCTGTGATTCTGTTCCGTATAATATGCTGCCCTGTCTTGTAAAAATTATATTTTGGAAAAAAAATGCAATTTGTTCATCATTTAATAAAACAAGCTTGAAAAACCTACAGTACTTCAGTACAGCAGTTGGCACAATGTCGGACTGATCGCTTGTCTGAAAACATTAGAGCATAATCAATAAGTTGAAATGAAAAAGCTAAAATGAAAAGAATATTGAATAAAATAAATATTTTAAGAAACAAACAAAGTAGTAGATGCTTCTGTCTCATTTATCTGTTTATTTCTGTGCGTAAATAAAACTGAAACAACAACTCTCGCTAAGCTTTTCTCACTTCATATGTGGGTAAAGTTCATGGTCTGATCTCTTCTGAATAAACAGCTTCAGTTGTTGGTCAAAAGGCAGGAAATAAACCCCCCACGGCTTGTGTCTATTACTGTGCCCATTGCATATTGTTGTCATGGCAACAGTGAGATCAGTGGTGAGACCAGTGAGTTTTTTATTCATCTGAAAAAATAGTTTTTCACCTTGTAACATTCTGTGATCCAAGTGTTCATAACTCTGTTAGTGGATAGACTCAAATGAATGGGTCATCGTCTGTGACCAGTCAGCAGGTGTGTCAGAGCAGGGAAACATCTAACAAGTTAAAGCAAGAAAAAAACGTGTTTTTCATAATAGGTCCCCTTTAAAATGTTGAGAGAGAATGAACCACCAGATCAACCAGGCACCAACACACCATATCCAAGTTTTTTTTCTCAGAGTACAATTCAAAGAGACTGACTGCAGACACATCAGCCCTGGTATCTCCCTCCTGACTTCCTCTTCTCCTTAAAAAGTAGCTGTCTTCTTCAGGTACTTCATTAAATGTTTGTAACTGATGATTGTAATGAATACACCTTTTTTGCGATGTCATTAAACTGCTCCAGTCATTCCTAATGGCCAGGAAGACACCCTCATGACTGTGATGTGCTGGATTGTGGGACTGTAAATTTTCTCAGAGGTAAAACATCATCCAGGTATTCCTCACATACTGCAGACTGTGTATAAGAATCAATCTTAAAAATGACATATTAAATGGTTTGGGATTAACATACAGACTGCATGTGGTCCATGCACATTGTAAGGTGTCCAAAATCACACACACACACACACACACGCACACACACAGAACATATGGTACTAAAGGACATGACTTTGCATATTATTAATCTGCTCTTCATGAGAAGGAGTTGAAAATAAGGGCTTTATTCAGTGTGCCTCCATCAGTTAATATGGAAGCTGCTGTCTGCCATCTAAAGGTTAAGAAGTCATGAGTGCATGAAATAGAGTGCTGTTAATACATGTAACTCTAGAATCTAGATTGACTTTTTTCTTTTTTTAATTAATGTTTTCTGTCATGTGATTTGGCTTTTATTCACAATTACTTGATGCACAGCCTATATTAGGAATTAGAATCAATAGAAAATAAAGACACATTAAAAAAATAGACATACATTATGAATTAATCACTCTTTAAACCACTAAATTAAATAAACTAAATGTAAGGCAAGTTTATTTATATAGCTCAATTCAACACACGGTAATTCAAAGTGCTTTACATCAACATTAAAAGCTGCAAGACACAATTAAACAGTAAATAACAAAAAAATGAAATAAAATGATAAGAAAAGAGGTCAAATAATAAAAAGCACAAGCTGTTAAAAAGTAAGGGCAGTAGAGTTCAGCTGGTAAGTATTTAATTAAACAGTAATGTTTTTCGGCCTGATTGAAAGGAGCTGACAGTTGGAGCAGACCTCAGGTCTACAGGAAGTTTGTTCCACCGGTGAGGAGCAGAATAACTGAACGCTGCCTCACCTTACTTGGTTCTGGTTCTTGGGAACCACAACAAACCAGATCCAGATGAACCTCAGGGGTCTGAGAGCTTCATAGGAACTAACAGATCAAGCATGGATTCTGGTCCAAGACCATTCAGGTCTTTGTAGACCAGCAGTAAGATTTTAAACTCTATCCTTTGACTCACTGGAAGCCAGTGTAGCGATTTCATGACCGGTGTAATGTGGTCCAGTTTCCTGGTGTTTGTAAGGACTCTGGCTGTAACTAAAAACAATACATCGAGTGCTGTTGGGAAAAGCTTCAGGTCCCGGCAACAATTAATATGAAAGAAACTTCATAAAAATATACCAATAAATAATGGTTTAATAATCTCTTTCTTTATGAAACACAGTAGAAAAAAAACTGACAAAATAGCAAAAAATAAAGCAACAGTACTGGCGAAAGTACTTCATTTTTGTGTGTGTGTGTGTGTGTGTGTGTGTGTGTGTGTGTGTGTGTGTGTGTGTGTGTGTGTGTGTGTGTGTGTGTGTGTGTGTGTGTGTGTGTGTGTGTGTGTGTGTGTGTGTGTGTGTGTGTGTGTGAGCCAAAGAAACTAAACTCTAACATCACTGTAGATTATCTCCTGTGGTGTTTGTTCATGTCTTCTCGCTGCTCTGCCAGCTTTCCTCTTGGAGAAATCTGCTGCTGAATAAACCACTGAGTCCTCATCTCTCTGAGGAAACAAGATGAAAAAGGAGAGGAACGTTATCGGAGGGCAAAAGTCTCATGAGAATGTAACACAACTCTATTCCACTGTAGATGAATTTAATTGATTTTAAGGAAGAATGTTGAGAGACGGCAACTGCCTTGAAAACATGTTGTTTTGAATTTAATGTGATATTTTTCCACTTTACCTTTTGAATTTGTTCATCACCACAGGTTGTTACTGCATCTGTTTTTAATGTAGCAGACAGTTTTAAAATAAATAGTTTTAATGCAATGTTAACTTTTACAAGTTATGAACTTCTAAATTAATGGATAAAACTTTTGTTACCATTGCAAAAAGTGCAGGTTTTCTTCTTGAGGGTGTAAACGAGGAAGATTATCACAACAAGACTTGTAGTCAAAGCAGCACAAAGCAGACAGATAATCACATTAGCCGTTTGTGAAACCCACATTTTTGCTCCTGGAAGAATAGAAGAACATATTAATGATAAGTAATGTTTTGACAAGATTATCCAGTATAGGCTCTAAACAACATTTTTCTTTTTAAAGATTTGATCAGAATCTAAATCATCTTTATGCAGCAATAAGTGAAAAAAAATGTTGAAAGAAATACCTTTGATCTCCAGTTTAGCTCCGTGTCCAAATAATATGTGTCCACATGAGGCCACAGCACAGTAGTAAGTCCCAGCATCAGTGGAGCTGACGGTCTTGGAGAAGCTGTAGTCACATTTCTGAGCAGAGCGAGCTTCAGGACTACTCTCACAACGTTCTGCAGTGGTTCCATCAACATGAATCAAACTGGGATAAGATCCATGTGATCCAGCTCTGAACCAGTACACGCTGTGATTTGATGGGCAGGTTTTCTTTGGGATATTAGATAGGATTGAACAATTTAGAGTCACTGGTGTGTCTGGATGGACTGGATCAGATGGAGGCTCTTGAATGACAGTCATGATATCTGGTTCTGGTTCTGGTCCTGGTAAGTCAAACAAAAACAAATGTCAAACAACCGTAATTAGAGAATAACTATTTTTTTAAATATTAATTCATAAACATAATTGCAACTTTGTTTACCTTTAATGCTCAGAAATTCTCCCTTCACAAATTTGATGTCAGGTTCATTGACTTTAAAACAGAAGTAAAGACCGGTGTCACTCAGCGTAGCTTCATTAATATGTAGAATAAAGGCTTGAGGCGCTTGTTTTGATGTATAGTGAGGAGTCTTATTAACGCCATCATAGTCAAAGGAAAAAGTTCTTCCCAAGAATTCAGGCCAGTTTCCAGAAACAATTCTGATCCAATACAGCTTTACTGAGTGCAGAGGTGAATTGTGACGAGGACACGTCAAAGTCACATTTTGTCCAACGGTTCCTGTCCTGATTACAAATTCATAATCATCTGTGCAACCTGGAAAGAATCCGCACCCCAAAAAAAGTTATTGTTCATTTATAAACCAGATAAGACAAATATAGTACATTCCTAATTTCCACGAATACTTACATCCATATTTGAGCATCAACAGAGCATAAAATAGGGTCAACATCTTCAGATTAATCCACGAGAGGCTGCATTTAAATAAAAGCACGTCCTGAGATGAGTTGACTTAATATAATCATGTCGAGGGGGGAGTAGACAACTTTAAAACAATCTGATTGGTTGTTGTTATTTTGATCTTTTACCGTCAACCACAATGGAAATAATAACACCTTTCTTTTCCACTTTGGCACAACACCAAAGGCAAGTTTAATGTTTGCTTGGTTTCCATCACTTTCAAAGAATAAAAACTCATGGCAAAAAAATCTAAGCTCAAGGTCCCTTGGTCGCCATATTTTTCATGCATATTTGTAGTATTTGAATTTTCTTGCTGATGCAGACAAATATGTTGTATTGTAGGTATCTTGTAGGTATCAACTGAAACACAAGAGATAAGAAAAAAACAACCTGAAATACAACATTGTAGAGTGCACTTTTTCTGTACATCATTAGTGTTATACTGTATTTGTATATCTTGCTTTCATGTTTTTCTATTAAAACTTGAATTCAATTTAAAACATTAAAAGCATTCTGGAAAGTAAGCGATTATGTGCAATGATGATTAAAAAGGGGGCGGGGGGGGTTAAAACAGGAAATATCAATGATTGAATCCAATGATATTCTAGCAGGTGGCTGTGTCCATCCATCAGAGGGGAGAGAGTTCATGGACTGAAAGTATAATATGAACTTTTCAGTTCTGCATCTACAGACTTTTCATGCGTATCGACTCCAAAGAGAACCAGAAACCTCCGCTGTAGGGTGGATGCAAGGACTCCACCAACCCATGGGAGAGCAGACCAGTTCTGAAGCTGTCATGTGATAGACGGGTGACTTATTGAGAGTCTACCTGTCATCTTGCCCAATAATGAGTGGTTTAGACTATGGCCCTGGGCCCCTGAACAGGATAAAGGTAGTTACAAAGAACTCTGTAGATGGTCTTCACAAAGGCCCAGTGGGAGGGGCCTATGAAGACTTTCTGCTTGTTCATGTGGGTACAGAAAACTGATAAATGAATTTCAAACCCCAAGAGTCTTGACCTCTTTGTAGATAGTCTCTTCTTCTGTCCATTTGGTGTCGTATGTCCCAGTTTTCTGATTTTTATTTTGATTAAAGTTGGTACAGAATGAGGGGCACCACTCTGCCTGTCATCAGACTTTAGCAAAACTGATGATGATGCTTTTCAGGTATTATCTTCACTAAAATGGTTTCTCATGTCAAGAAAGATTTTGTCTAAACACTAATATGCCTTATTTTCCTGGGTGATAACCCTCTCCATGAATGACCGCTCAACTGTAAAGAAGACAGTTTTATTTTTGAAAAATGGTGGAACGCAAGTTTGTCTTAAAGTGTTTTCTTTGTTTATTCAGTGAAATAAAAAAAATGAGTCATAGTTGCTACTGCGGCTCCTTCACAGTTGTTTTATAACTGATCTAGCCGAGCATTAAAGAAGTTCGATAATATTCATTATTTGTAAAATGTGCAATCTTCCTGACCTTGATGTCTTGTTCAGAAGCAGATATTTCTAAATGGCACAGGGACTTGTAAATAGTACAGAATAACCCCAGGTTTTGTTGTGACACTGTGGATTTTGATAATCAGGGTCAACAAGCAGTGATCCGATACATTATTGTTGCATAAAAATCACTTTAAAACCAGCAATAGGATGCCGATGAGTTTTTCAGCATCAACTGTGACTGGTATACGAGCTTTTTAAAATTTAAATCCAAATTTAATCCAAAGTGTTTCACACGATTACAAATAGGTTAACGGAGTGTTTGTTCTCTATCATCAAGTAGAGGGACTAAGAATAAATTGGAACAAAACAACAGCAAAAAAAAAAAAAAGGTGTTAAGTTTTCTCTGACTGGAACTTCCTGGCATGAGGCCTTTTATCAAGCTCAACAGTTTGACCACAAACGTGTTCATTTTACAAGAGAGTGAAGCTCAAAGTCACAACCTTGACAGTGTGACTGCATCTACCACCAGAAGTTTGCTGCATGTGCAACACTGAGCTCGCTGTCCCATGCAGAAACATCTTTAAGAAAATCCAAGGCAGATGTTTGTAGTCTACAACTGCCATCATAAATATAAAGTAAATCAATGATTCCCTGAATAAATGTTGCATCTAGACCCTTTAAACATGTTAAACACACTCACAAGGGAACAGTTAAACATGTAGAAGGACGGACAAATGACACGTATTTTTAATCATCCATTTAAAACAAAAGATCAAGCATAAATCAAGTTTCTTTATTTTGTGTCCTTCATTTTCTTTGCTTTGCTTCTTCATGAACACAATGTCTTGAGCCTGATGATGATTAGGTCAACAACAAATGGAAACTTCTGCCTTGCTGTGGCTTGGCTGGTAAATAGAGGCATGAAAACAGTCTCAGTCACTGCTTTGATCAAAAGAGCTTAAACTGCTGCGCTGACTTTAATACACGGCAAGGAGAGTGAAACTAAAATTATTACTGATACCAGTATGATAAACAAGAAGAAGATACTGTCCTGTCTTGGTACTTCTTGTAAAACTTATAGTTCGAAAAAATAAAAAATGATATTTGAAAAACATTATTTAATGTTACAACCTCGAAAAGCTTCCTCAGTTAGACTCAATGCTGGACTGACAGTTTATCTGAATTAACTGTTAAATGTAACTAAGTTGAAATCAAAAAGCTAAAATGTAAAGAAAATTAAATGAAATAAATATTTTAGGAAACACATAATGTAGTAGATGCTTCTGCCTTAGAAATGTAACGTTTTTTTTTGTTGAACAATGAGCAGAGGTCACTCAACTAACTAAGCTTTTCTCACTTCATATGTGGGTAAAGTTCATGGTCTGATCTCTTCTGAGTAAACAGCTTCAGTTGTTGGTCAAAAACCGCAGCGTGTGTCTGGTAATGAGAATGATGCATATTGCTGTCATGGCAACAGTGAGAGCTGAGGAAATACTTTTTCATCTACCTGTACATTTAACATTTTGACCATCAGCTTGTCATCAAGGTGTTCACATATCTGTTGGTGGATGGACACACCTCAAATGAAGGGGTCATTGTCTATAACCAGTTACCAGGTGTGTCAGAGCAGGAGGTCTCCTAAAGTAAAAACCAAACATGTAGGGGAGTGGACTTCCTGGCCGACAAGAAACCTCCAGAAAGAAATATTTGCTTTCTATCCATCCATCAATCTTCTGCCACCTATCCGAGGTCGGGTCGCGGGGCAGCAGTCTGAGCAGGGAAGCCCTTCTTTACCACGACAGACCGATGCAGAGTCTGCATCACTGCGGACGCCGCACCCATCTGCCTATCAATCTCACACTCTATTCTTCTATCACTCGTGAACAAGACCCCGAGATACTCAGACTGCTCCACTAGGGGAAGTATCTGATACTTGACCTGGAGCGAGCACTCTACCCTATTCTATCTGAGGACCATGGTTTCAGATTTAGAGTAAGACCTGCAAACATTTGCTTGTTAGGCTAATATTTGTCTCAAGGATAAACAGCTTGTCTGAATATATCAAAATGTAATTTATAAGTTAAAAGGAAAATAATTTTAAATAAGATATATATTTTGGAAAAAGCATGTAGTTGTTAATTCTTCCATTTTATAAAAGTGGAGCATCTGTAGTTGTATTTTCAGTTAGTAAACTAAAAACTCAAACAATGAACAGATGCAGCTCAACTAAAACCAGCCTGCTGAAGCGTCCTGCAGCACTTTTCTCACTTTGAATGTGGTTGAAGCTCATAGGCTGATCTGTTCTGAGGAAACGGCTGCAGTTGTTGGTCAAAGGGCAGGAAGACAGTTACCACAGCTTGTGTCTGTTAATGTGCCCGTTTCATGTGGCTTCACTTGTTGTTCTCGTGACAATAGTGAGACTAATTGTCAAACAAGAAAGTGGATTTTACATGCACCATATTGAGGATACAAACTATTAAGTTAAGCTGTTAATGACACCAGCTGTGATGAAACTGCATATTTCTATGTAATTTTGTGTTTCCATGAGCACATGAAGGGAAACTAAGGACAATAGATCTGTTTTCAGAGCAGCTGCATCGTGTCAGTAGAACTATTAGCATCACTAATGTATTATAGTGTTACAATTCTAGTTTTATCTGTTCATCTTATAGCACATTTAAACTGTCAAAACTATGGCCTTTATATAAGAAAACAACAGTACAAAACCTCACTGCTTTTGTTTATAGTTGGACGGAAATGCAAAGGGGGAAGTCAGTAGCAGGAAGTAAGAAAGGAAGTCCGTCTTTGTTTTCCTCTAAGCAAAAGAGAAAAGAGGAGCGATTTTGAGTGAACACAACTTCTTTATGATCTGTGGCTTAGGTCTCACCACTTCCCCCCTAGATTCATTTGATACATTTAGCTGACTTAAAGGGCTCGTATTCACATGAAAACTTGGAGAAATACAGGATAGAGATGTTCAGTGGCCAGAAAAATGTGCTGTACAGAAAATGTGGACCAAGTGTACAAATGTATGGCTAAACTACATGTAGATGTAGAGGCCAAAGAACAGTTCATAGTTTGTAACTGTTAACATGATTAAAAATGTGTTACATAAGTTCATGATATAATTTCATATACATTATATGTGTTAAAAAGATACATTATTTGATTTAGGATTACATAGAGTAGTTAAAATGTAAAAGTATATAAAAATTAATGTGTATGTATGTGATTTGGAATTTATTGATAAAAGGTGTACTTGCCCTTTAAGAGTTACCTTCACACCTGCCGTTGATTACCTGTGGTGGAGGAAGGAGATTCAGTCAGAGCCTGAGAGCTGTGGAAGCAAACGGTTTTCTTACCTCTCTCTTTTGCAATTAGTTACAAAAGGTGTTTTTTGGCCAGCTTATTTTTCTTGCCAGTGGATGTACACTCTGGGAATGAGTAATAAAACGGAGATCCTTATTTTTGTTTACTACAACGTTTCTGGAGTGAAATTTTGATCTGTGTCTGTAAAGGACTCTGTAAAGGAGTTCATAATAGTTTATAGTTAAAAATTCATGTTTCTATTGTTATGCTGCTTTTATTTTGTTATATTTTTTCAACACGGGAGTGCTTTTATTTTGAAGAGAAAAAACTAAACTGATGAAAAAGGAATGTAAACAATAACGGGTTAATAACGGTTCACGGTAAAACTGTGAAACAGATAATACAATAACAATAAACGGAAAAGGAAGGACAAAAGGGGAGAGTTAGCTCCAGTCGAGAGGGCAACAAGGTAGTTTATTTTATTTATTTGTCTGTCAGTTTGAGTTTGTGAGAAGTTTTGGTACCAACGTAGTTTAAGTTAACTGTTAATGTATTGTTTTCTTTATTTTATGCAGCTCTTACGTTGGTCTTACGGTGGTTTTTGTCAAGAATTAAACATTATAGATACATTTAAAACATTATTTTGCTCTGTCCAAATAATTTTTTTTTTAAATATCATTTTATTATTTTATAATAGGAGCCCCGACAAGCATTGACAAAACAAAACAAAACAAAAACAAAAACAGTTGACAAATGGTCAACTCAATTAGTAATGGTCAACTCAATTAGTAATACAGGGCTTTCACGTGACGTCACCAAACGCGAGTCGCCATTACGGAGATATACCCCCCACCCCCCCAGACCAAAACAAAGCCAGAGCGTATGAGAGACTGCACATTTCTGCTCCTTCATAAACCGTAATCACAATCCGCGTGGAAAATGGTCAATTATTGCCGTGTGTACGGTTGTACAAATCGGTCTGACCGAGAAAAACACCTGGAGTTTTACAGACTTCCAAAAGTTATCGCAAATCAGGGAGATACTTGCCGAAACTTATCAGAAGAAAGGAGACGTCTGTGGCTTGCTGCACTGAAACAGAACTTCACGGCCAAGAATCTTGACAACATTCGTGTTTGTTCTTCACATTTATTGTCAGGTAAGTGAAAAATAAATATAATAATATAACAATCTACTGTATATTTAGCGTTATTGCTCGCCATGATTTATTCATTTCATAGCCTTACAACAGAGTTTCTCAAACTAAATTTCTAGCACCCTACTCTGCCAGTGTACAAATGGGGGTCCATTTGGTAAAAAAAATGAGGTAATTCACGATGTCAGGATATTTAATCGTTGGCAGAATAGTCGGGTCATCCGTGGTCCACGTTGTTTGCTCCAGCTCGTACGGATCATGGCCACCTAAAAGGTTTAATTTCTCTTTATACCTCGCCCTTTCTGGAGGACCAAGTCCTTCCCGGTATCTGGTATCTTCCCCACGTTTTGCCGAGGTTTTCCGTGGTTTTGACATGGTCAAATTTTACATGTTAGCCGCTTTGTTGTTGTTGTTCAACCTCCAGCCCTCCACAGCCTCCACTCTGCCTACAAATAATCCCGCCGCTATGGCTGCCGGGTCGCGGTACCGCCCATTTCGTGACGTCGGTGAAAACCCTCTATGTCAGTCCATATTTTCTCCCCCTAATTGATTCAGGAGTGGAGACCACAGTTCACGGAACATTTGTTCTCGGCCGTGTCCTATGAGAGTTAGCCTCTCCAATGGGAGGAATTGTATAATTTGTTCTTTGAACATTTCAAAGGTGGGCAGCTGTTCCCCTTTCCAGAGTAGAAGAATACATTTTTTTGCGTAATATGTTAGTGGTTGATGTTATTAATAGTCCAAATAATTTTGAGCCCGAAACAGATATACTTTGATTACAATTGCTGCAATTCAGTACAATAATTTTCAGTACAATAATTTTTTCAAACATCTTCCTTTAAAGCTAAAAGTTGAGACTTTGATCACATTTTGACTATTTCAAATCCAGTATGGGGATTTATAAGGCTTTTTCGAGACTTCACAAGTCTAGGTTCCACGGTTGTTTGAACAATGGGGAAGCACAGCAGCTCATTAACAACTTTTTGAACACAGCAAAGAGGGAAACACTGACAACATAAAGCAAAATGTTGTCAGTGTCAGCTCTCACTGAACAACACTGCTCTTGCAGAAAAAAATATGTCCTAATGTCTGAGTTATTGCATTGCCCAGTTTGTTTTTTGTTTATCAGAAAAACATTCTCCTGTTCATGCAATTGTGAGTCAAAAATGTCTACCGTCCTGCATTACTAGTGTGGTTGTTGTTGTTTTCCACCCATCTATGTCCTTTACGTTTCTTAATCAGGGTCACAGGGGTCAGCTGAAGCCAGTAGCAGCTTACTTTAAGTCTCTATTAAAAACTCGCCTCTATTCAATAGCTTTCTGAGGGCACTAATCTTGTGATTTCTAGTGTCTGTGTTTTAGGTCAAACTTGCGATTTAATGTCTATTTTGGGTTTTCTTGTTTGTTTTTTTACCATGTACAGCACTTTGGTCAGTAATATCTCTGTTTTTAAATGTGCTTTATAAATAAAGGTTTTGGGTACAGGACAGGTCGACAGACCATCAGATTATTTTAAGAATAATTATGTTAAATTATGTTAAAATGTTGAATTATGATACTTTGACACAAACAGGATGTCCTTGTAAAATAGATTTTCTAATCTCAATGGATATTTCCTGGATAAATTAACTCACTCACTCACTCATCTTCTCCCGCTTTTCCGTTACCGGGTCGCGGGGGCAGCAGCCTCAGCAGGGATGCCCAGACTTCCCTCACCCCAGACACCTCCTCCAGCTCTTCCGGGGGGAGTCCGAGGCGTTCCCAGGCCAGCCGAGAGACATAGTCTCTCCAGCGTGTCCTGGGTCTTCCCCGGGGTCTCCTCCCGGTGGGACATGCCTGGAACACCTCCCTAGGGAGGCGTCCAGGAGGCATCCGGTACAGATGCCCAAGCCACCTCAGCTGACTCCTCTCAATGTGGAGGAGTAGCGGCTCGACTCCGAGCTCCTCCCGGGTGACCGAACTCCTCACCCTATCTCTAAGGGAGCGTCCAGCCACCCTGCGGAGGAAACTCATCTCGGCCGCTTGTATCCGCGATCTTGTCCTTTCGGTCACTACCCAAAGTTCATGACCATAGGTGAGGGTAGGGGCGTAGATTGACCGGTAAATCGAGAGCTTCGCCTTTCGACTCAGCTCCCTCTTCACCACGACGGTCCAGTACATCGACCGCATTACTGCGGACGCTGCACCGATCCGCCTGTCAATCTCACGCTCCATTGTTCCCTCACTCGTGAACAAGATCCCGAGATACTTGAACTCCTCCACCTGAGGCAGGACTTCTCCACCCACCCGGAGAAGGCATGCCACCCTTTTCCGGTCGAGAACCATGGCCTCGGTCTTGGAGGTGCTGATTCTCATCCCTGCCGCGTCGCACTCGGCCGCAAACCGCCCCAGCACATGCTGGAGGTCCCGGTCTGATGAAGCCAACAGGACAACATCATCTGCAAAAAGCAGAGATGAAATCCTGAGGTTCCCAAACCGGATCCCCTCCGGCCCCTGGCTGCGCCTAGAAATCCTGTCCATAAAAATTATGAACAGGACCGGTGACAAAGGGCAGCCCTGCCGGAGTCCAACATGCACCGGGAACAAGTCTGACTTACTGCCGGCAATGCGAACCAGACTCCTGCTTCGATCATACAGAGACCGGACAGCCCTTAGTAGAGGGCCCCCGGACTCCATACTCACTCAGCACCCCCCACAGAATGGCACGAGGGACACGGTCAAATGCCTTCTCCAGATCCACAAAACACATGTAGACTGGTTGGGCAAATTCCCATGAACCCTCGAGCACCCTGCGGAGGGTATAGAGCTGGTCCAGTGTTCCACGACCGGGACGAAAACCGCATTGTTCCTCCTGAATCCGAGGTTCGACTATCGGCCGTAATCTCCTCTCCAGTACCCTGGCATAGACTTTCCCCGGGAGGCTGAGAAGTGTGATCCCCCTGTAGTTGGAACACACTCTCCGGTCCCCCTTTTTGAACAGAGGGACCACCACCCCGGTTTGCCACCCCAGCGGTACTGTCCCCTTCCTCCATGCAATGTCGCACAGGCGTGTCAGCCAAGACAGCCCTACGACATCCAGAGACTTGAGGTACTCAGGGCGAATCTCATCCACCCCCGGTGCCCGGCCACCGAGGAGCTTACGAACCACCTCGGTGACCTCGGCTTGGGTGATGGATGAGCACGTCCCCGAGTCCACACTCTCTGCTTCCTCAGTGGAAGGCATGTCAGTCGGGTTAAGGAGATCCTCAAAGTATTCCTTCCACCGTCCGACAATGTCCCCAGTCGAGGTCAACAGCTCCCCACCAGCACCATAAATGGTGCCGGCAGAGTACTGCTTCCCCCTTCTGAGGCGCCGAACGGTCCTCCAGAATTTCCTCGAGGCCGACCGAAAGTCCTCCTCCATGGCCTCCCCGAACTCCTCCCAGACCCGAGTTTTTGCCTCCAAGACTGCCCGAGCCGCGGCCCGCTTGGCCTGCCGGTACCTATCTACTGCGTCAGGAGTCCCACCGGCCAACATAGCCCGGTAGGACTCCTTCTTCAGTCTGACGGCATCCTGTACTTCCGGTGTCCACCACCGGGTTCTAGGATTGCCGCCACGACAGGCACCGGAGACCTTGCGTCCGCAGCTTCGAGCCGCCGCGTTGACAATGGAGGCAGAGAACATGGTCCACTCGGACTCGATGTCCCCCGCCTCCCCCGGGATCCGAGAGAAGCTCTCCCGGAGGTGGGAGTTGAAGATGTCCCTGACAGAGGGCTCAGCCAGACATTCCCAACATAATTAAGGATCTACTTAGGATAAATTAAGATTAAATAAAAACACAATTATGACAAATAAGGGAATAGAACACAATTTAGCACATTTATTTTAATATACTTCTCCAATGAGCAGGAAGCAAAGACGTTATAATCGATCAGTTACAGGAAGGTACATATGCAAGTTGCCCTCTGAAATGATTGAAGCTACTTAATTGTAAAATAAGGGAAAGCTGTTGAATAAAACGTGAAATATAATGCTACTAATACACAGTTTTAGTTGAATACATCCATTGTTAAATTATACGTTTGGCTTTTATTCATATGTTAGATCTTTTTATTTTGGAAAAGAACTGTGCTGATACATTTTGAACGATTAAAACTGCATTTAATACATATAATCCAAGTTATATTGGTATACATTAAAATTATAATCAATACAAGTTTAATGATATGCAACTGTTCCACTGGTTCCAGGGGTGAAAACTTAAACTTAGTACCAGAAACGCTGACATCAGTGTAGACTTCCTTCTGCGTTGTTTAAACATTCCTGCTGTCTGCACTGTTGGCTTTCTTCAAACCGAAGATTGCTGCAGAGTAAAACACAGAGTCCTCGTATCTCTAAGAGAAAAAATATAAATTCATACAGTAATGCAAAGAGAGGTCAACAGTCTCATCCAACATTACGTTGTTGCAATAATGTGATCTTTTCCACATTACCTCTTGAATTTCTGGATCACCACAGGTTGTTACAGTAACTGTTTGCATTGATAAAGACAAATTTAATATCAAAATGACATTCAATGTAAGCTGTGCAATTATTTTCTTTTAGATTGATATTAGAAACAGGTTTTACCTTTGGAACGGCCAATAGTTTTGATCTTGAGGGTTGGAACAGGGATGGATATGACGATGAGGATTGTAGTCATGGCGACAAAAAGCGTGAACAGAATCACATTGGCCTTCTGCAAATCCCACAGTTCTGATACTGGAAAAATAGAAGTTCCAGTTAATTATTGATTAGTGATAAGACTTCATGGTAAAATTAGAAGCTTTTTAATTATTTTAATGGTTTCTACCAGTTCCTTAATCAGTATTATCAACGTTACAGATATAATTGAATGGATACCTTTAATCTCCAGTTTAGCTCTGTTTCCAAATAATATGTGTCCACATGAGGCCACAGCACAGTAGTAAGTCCCAGCATCAGTGGAGCTGACGGTCTTGGAGAAGCTGTAGTCACATTTCTGAGCAGAGCGAGTCTCAGGACTACTGTTACAGTCACCAGAACTGTTTTTATGAGCATAAATCAAACTAGGATGAGACTCATCTGATCCAGCTCTGAACCAGTACACATTTGATGGACATGTTTTCTTCTCAGAATCAGAAAAGACTGAACAATCCAGAATTATTTGTTCTCCTGGATGAACTGGATCAGATGGAGACACTTGAGTGACAGCAGTTGTATCTGGTTCTGGTCCTGGAGAAAAAAATAGTAAGCTGGTTTAATGTGCCTATTTATCACAAAAATATAGTAAAATATTATTTCATAAAAAAGGATCTACTTTTGTTTACCTTTAATCCTCAGAAATTCTCCCTTCAAAATCATCATGTTCAAGGAATGGACTTTAATACAAAAGTAAAGACCGGTATCACTCAGTTTAGTTTCCTTGATATGTAGAATAAAAGTTTGTTTCTCTTGTTTTGCAGTGATGTCAGGAGTTTTACTAATGCTATCAGCATCAAAGACGTATGTTGCTCCCAAGACTTCAGGCTGGTTTCCAGAAACAATTCTCATCCAATACAAAGATTCTTGCTGCAGACTAGTCGTCTCACGAGGGCAGGTCAAGGTCACATTTTGTCCAACAGAAACGGTCTTTGTCCCAAATATATAATCACCTGTGCAACCTGGAAGATAACCGGCAAAATAAAATTTAACTCACTGTTAATTTATAAATAAGAACAAGAAAGATTTCTAATGTACTTACATCCTTGTCTGATCATCAACAGAACATAAATTAGGAGACACATCTTCAGATTAATCCACGACCGGCTGCATTTAAATAAAAGCACATCATGAGATGAGTTGGCTTCATATAACCGTGGCAAGAGGGAGTGGACAACTTTAAAACAATCTGATTGGTCTCTGTTATTTGGACGTTTCACTGTCAACCACAGTGGAAATAAAACGCACCTTCTTTTACACAACAACAAAAGCTTTTGTGTAATGTACAGTACTATGGTGATTTTCCATCACTCAATAAAATAAACTCTACAGAGGATCAACAGACAACTCTTTTACAATATTTCTGAACACATTTGTAGTATGAAAGTTATTTTTCGAAAAATTGTTTTGAAGAATAAAAATCACGTTACTATAAAATGATGTTAACCGTTTGAAAAAGAAGAGTGAAGAAGCAGTTACTGACACAACTCCGACTACAAGAAACAACACTTTTTATTCGCTGTACAACATTTTTTTTTTTGTGGTATATTTTTTATAGGTTGTGGCATTATTTCATAAAGCCTGAAACGGATAGCTAGTGTGCTTTTATTTGACAGGAAGTAGCGTAAGGCTAGCATAAGATAAACCGGTACATGATGTTGGGCCACAGTCCTAAGTGAACATGGGAAGCCTTAATTTGAACTTTAAGCCTTTTTCTGAGGCCTAACTCTGAGACCAGCCTTGATTTCCTCCCAGTTGACCGTATGGTTGGAACAAATGAACCATCATGTTTACTCAAAGTCCAAGCAGGATTTGCATTTACAGCCCTTCAGTGATAAGGAATAGCCCCCTCATTGAGCATGGACCCCTAACCACTGGGGGGGCCGCATTGACTTCCTGGGCCCAGCTATAAAGAGCAGCCCCCCCCCCCCCGCCCTCTCTGTCTCTTCTCTTTCTTTTTCTCTTTTCCCTCCAGGTCTCTTCTCCCTCAGACCTGTCCAAGGTCTCATGGAGTTCCCTGTGAGCAATGAAGAAGGCCACAACTCCTATTTTAGCATGAAGAGCTACTAGCTACGGACCGGCCTCCTCCATGATCGTGACCGAAGAAGCGTCTGTCTGGAGCGCTGCAACGAGTGATTCACAAATGTTCCGAACCCCAGAGGAGCCGAACCAGGGACCGTGTATGCCTTGACGTGAACGCTTTTGGACCGACCTGGAGCTGAAGGAGGCCCAGCTGCTGTGCCCATAATGCACCACTGATCCACACTGAGATGAGGAGAGCAGGAGAGAGAGAGAACCGCTCTTTATCAGGATCCCCTGCTTAGCGTAACCACCTTTTTATTCACCAAGGAAGATCCACGTAAGAGGCTGCTTTGTGTCTGGACAGAGAAACTTAGTTAAGACATTTAACAAGTTTAGTTTTACGTTATGAGCCGGACTGCTGATCCCGTCACAACTGTGATTAGTTTAAGTGTGTTTGTTTATTTTACCGTTTGTCTACTGTTGCATGCACGTTGCTGGATCTTGATGACATGTTCCTCGACAACAGAAAACAAAGTCCTTCCTCATTTCCCAGTTGAACGACCAGGGAGCACATGTGATGTCAGTTTCACACTGGTGCGTCTCTGTGTGGGAAACATCAGAAGAACTTGGTTTTCCGGTAGTGAGAAATGATTATAGTGTCTTGGGTTTTAGCACACACACACACACACACACACACATATATATGATCGGAAGTTTGTGTTTAATGTTTAGTTAGTTGTTTATGTGTAGTTTAGGCATCGGAATTCATCCTAAGTTTTGTTTTATCATCTTTTTGACACTTGTGTAAATACATTCTGATTAATTTGAATGGGAGAAGTTGTTTGTGCTTATTTAATACATATTTTTCACAACTGCTGGTTGCAAAAGTCTGTGCTCGGACTCGTTCCTTCACTATTTTTCTGAGGAATAACTTACCTTGAGACTGATTTTGCTGCTTAGTTATCATTTTCCTGATTATGTCAGGTGGTGCCCCATTTTGATTATTCATTTTGAAGATTCAATTTGATAAATAATCTACTATATGAATTATTAATAATTGTCGAAGGACAATCGAAAATTATTAATAACTCTTTGATAACTGAACCAGTACCCCCTTTGTGGCACAATAATGGATTCAGGCGTTTTTGTGTCCTCACAGATACACCCAATACACCATCTCCCTCCTGTTACCAGCTGTTACTGTTTTTAAAAGGTAGCTGGTGTTTAGAGAGAGGATGTAGCTGCTACAACCTGAACCGCTGCTCCACAGCTGAGCCCAACCTCACACCCCACCACCCCACTGTCATTCTTTGAAATTGCATGAAGCAAGCTGTTCTGCATTTCAACGCTGTACTACCTAAACTACAACATTTCGAGTTGAACCCAGAGCTGTGCTCCGAGGTGTGACTGCGGTGTCACAACAAGCGTGGGTGAAGCTGATCTACAGTCAAACAGGATGATCAAGGGGCATCATATGGAGCTGAAATTAGTTTGTTTGCTAATTGGAAACTATGAATTAAAGGCTAGTTTAAAGGTTGTGAAGAACTGATTTCAAGATTTATCTTACGTCAATAGAGCCTCCATGAAATGAATTGTTTTATCTTCATTTGTCACAGATTTACAGACTCGTTGGGTCTAGTTGAGACTAAACATTAACAAAATTAGTGTGTAGTGTGAGGTGTTCATGAATTAAAGAAGGGAAGGAGGATCTTATGACTGTTGTGACCAGCTCCAGCTGTTGTGATGTGCTGGATTGTGGGACTGTACATTTTCTCAGAGGTAAAACATCATCCAGGTATTCCTCACATACTGCAGACTGTGTATAAGAATCAGTACACACTAGTAGTGTAGTATGAGGGTTAAACTTTAGGCATTAACAAACCAAGCAGAATTGCAACTCTCTTAATATTATTTTTGTGAAATATGCTCTTATGTTATCGCTGTAAACAAAGCCATGTCTGATATATTTAGTGTCTCTTAAATCTTAAAAATGACATATTAAATGGTTTGGGCTTAATTAGTAGACTGCATGTGGTCCATGCACATTGTAAGGTGTGCAATCACACACACACACACACACACACACACACACACACACACACACACACACACACACACACACACACACACACACACAAACACACAGAACATATGGTACTAAAGGACATGACTTTGCATATTATTAATCTGCTCTTCATGAGAAGGAGTTTTAAATAAGGGCTTCAGTCAGTGTGCCTCCATCAGTTAATATAGAAGCTGCTGTCTGCCATCTAAAGCTTAAGAAGTCATGAGTATGGTATTGAACATGAAATAGAGTGCTGTTAATACGTGTAACTCTAGACTGACTTTTTGTTTCATTTTATTAATGTTTTCTGTCATGTGATTTGGCTTTTACTCACATTTACTTGATGTATAGTCTATATTAAGAATTAAAATCAATAGAAAACAAAGACACATAAAAGAGAGACATACAATATGAATCAATCACCCTTTTAACCACCAAATGAAATAAACTAAATGGAACTAAAAATAATACATCGAGTGCTGCTGGGAAAAGCTTCAGGAGCCACACACACACACACACACACACACACACACACACACACACACACACACACACACACACACACACACACACACACACACACACACACACACACACACACACACACACACTTTCATGAATATGAAAGAAACTTCATGGAAATATAACAATAAATAGGGGTTTAATAATTTATTTATTTATGAAACACAGTTGAAAAAAATTAGACAAAATAGCAAAAAATAAAGCAACAGTACTGGAGAACAATTTTATTTATTTCTTTTTTCTTTGTGTGTGTTTGTGTGTCAGCCAGAAGAACTAAACTCTAACATCACTGTAGATTATCTCCTGTGGTGTTTGTTCATGTCTTCTCGCTGCTCTGCCAGCTTTCCTCTTGGAGAAATCTGCTGCTGAATAAACCACCGAGTCCTCGTCTCTCTGAGGAAACAAGATGAAAAAGGAGAGGATTGTTATCGGAGGGCAAAAGTCTCATGAAAATGTAACATAACTTTGTTGCATCTAAAGTCCTACTGTAAATATTTTAATTGATTTTAAAGGAGCTGTATGTAAGAGCAATAATAAAACGAATCATAAAATGACCCCGATATGTCAACAGACATTTAAAAATCATGTTCATTTCAAACACTTATGTCACTGACAACAGCACTCAAGCCAGGATATTCCAGTTTAAAAAGAGGAGTTGCAGCCCTCAACTGATGTTTATGTTGTCATTTTTTGTTTTGGCCTGAAGCTCCACCCTCCACCTATCTCCCAATCACCAAGTCAGTATTGTTTCGGCATCCGGGTTGCCAGCTCGGCTCTAAGTATCGCAGCCATGGCAGCCTACGTTCCTGCTGCATTCTGCAGCCTACCTGGCAACCTCTGGTCGGGGGGAGGTGGGGGAGGGTACACGCCGCTCAACAATGTTTTGAAAGTGACTGCAGTACCAGTTTTGGCCATTTCTTACAGACGGCTCCTTTAAGGAACAATGTTGAGAGACGGCAACTGTCTTGAAAACATATTTTTAAATTGAATGTGATTTTTTTTTCCCACTTTACCTTTTGAATTTGTTCATCACCACAGGTTGTAACTGCATCTGTTTTTAGTGTAGCAGACAATTTCATTATAAATATTTTAATGCAGTGTTAACTTTTACAATTATGAACTTTTAAATGGATGGATAAAACTTTTGTTACCATTGTAAAAAGTGCAGCTTTTCTTCTTGAGGGTGTAAACAAAGAAGGTTATCCCAACAAGACTTGTAGCCAAAGCAGCACAAAGCAGAAAGATAATCACATTAGCCGTTTGTAAATCCCACATTTTTGCTCCTGGAAGAATAGAAGAACATATTAATGATAAGTAATGTTTTGACAAGATTATCCAGTATAGATTCTAAACAATTTTTTTCTTTTTAAAGATTTTATCAAAATCTAAATCATCTTTATGCAGCAATAAGTGAAAAAATGTAGCAAGAAATACCTTTGATTTCCAGTTTAGCTCCGTTTCCAAATAATATGTGTCCACATGAGGCCACAGCACAGTAGTAAGTCCCAGCATCAGTGGATCTGACGGTCTTGGAGAAGCTGTAGTCACATTTCTGAGCAGAGCGAGCTTCAGGACTTCTCTCACAACGTTCTGCAGTGGTTCCATCAACATGAATCAAACTGGGATAAGATCCATGTGATCCAGTTCTGAACCAGTACACGCTGTGATTTGATGGGCAGGTTTTCTTTGGGATATTAGATAGGATTGAACAATTTAGAGTCACTGGTGCGTCTGGATGGACTGGATCAGATGGAGGCTCTTGAATGACAGTCGTGATATCTGGTTCTGGTTCTGGTCCTGGTAAGTCAAACAAAAACAAATGTCAAGCAAGTATAATTCACCCCTGAAGAAAAACTCTGTTTTAAAATATTATTTTGTGAACGTAATTGCTGTTTACCTTTAATCTTCAGAAATTCTCCCTTCAGAAATTTGATATCCTGTATATCGACTTTAAAACAAAAGTAAAAACCGGTGTCACTCAGCGTAGCTTCATTAATATGTAGAATAAAGGCTTGGGCTGATTGTTTTAATGTATAGTGAGGAGTCTTACTAACGACACCTGAGTCAAAGAAAGAAGTTCCTCCCAAGAATTCAGGCAAGTTTCCAGAAACAATTCTGATCCAATACAGCTTTCCTGTCAGCAGAGTTGACTTGTGACGAGGACACGTCAGAGTCACATTTTCTCCAATGGTTCCTGTCCTTGTTACAAATTCATAATCATCTGTGCAACCTGGGAAGAACCCGCACCCCAAAAAAAGTTATTGTTAATTTATAAACCAGATAAGACAAATATAGTACATTCCTAATTTCCACGAATACTTACATCCATATTTGAGCATCAACAGAGCATAAAATAGGGTCAACATCTTCAGATTAATCCACGACCGACTGCATTTAAATAAAAGCACATCCTGAGATGAGTTGGCTTAATATAACCACGGCAAGAGGGAGTGGACAACTTTAAAACAATCTGATTGGTCTTTGTTATTTGGACGTTTCACTGTCAACCACAGTGGAAATAATACGCGCCTTGTTTTGTCGCCTTTACACAACAACAAAAGCTTTTGTGAAATGTACGATGGTGATTTTCCATCACTCAAAAAAGTAAACTCTACAGAGGATCGACAGACATCTCTTTTACAATATTTCTGAACACATTTTTAATAATTAATAAAGTCAAAATGACTTCTTGAAAAGGATTTAGAAGAATTATACAACAATATCACCTCATCTATGCTGAGGCATTACAGGGCCCTGCACTAGAATAAGGACAACAGTGGTGGACCAAGCTGTAGCGTCGCCCTGACAGCCGAGTAAAGGCAAGGCAAGGCAAGTTTATTTGTATAGCACAATTCAACACAAGGTAATTCAAAGTGCTTTACATCAACATTAAAAGCGGCAAGACATAATTAGACAGTAAATAACAAATAAAATGAAATAAAATTATAAGAATAGAAGGTAAAATAATAAAAAAGCACAAGTTGCTGCAAACTAAGGGCAGTAGAGTACAGCAGGTACACATCTCATTCGCGGTTTTCAGAAAGTATTTAATTTAAAGCAGCACAATGTAACTTTCAGCTTTTGTTGAGTTTTGCGGCTCCTTTGGACAAAAGCGGTAGTGCTTTACCAGTAGGAACACTACATTTCCCATGAGCACCAGCGCGTACTGCCGGAAAACTCATGTTCCCGTCGCGTGCATTTGTTTTGATAGTGAATGAACGGGACAGACTTTCTAAACCACTTTCTGTTTTCAGCGATCGTTTGCAGGATGGGTAGCGAAGAGGTAATGTATCCATTTTTGGCTAAACAATATAATATGACGATGTTGAAAATCACTAAGTTCAACTTGGTTTTATTAGTGAGGTCACCGCCGCCCCCTTGTCCTGTTTCAGCGAGATAATGCGCCCTACAAACTCATACACTAGTCCAACATACTTACTGACAAAATAAAAAAATACTTTATAACCTGTGAATAACTGAATGCCCATTCCTTATATTTTGCAGATCAGCCCTGCACAATTTTACAGTTCTCAGGAAAAATACTAGAACCTAAGACGAATCCCCTGTATGTGAAAACATTCTAATTTTGATTCTTATTGAACATAGAACTCTACATTTACATTTGTATCATAATAATTCTGTCTCTTGTTTTATCCCCATAAATCCCCATCGGTCGGACATCCCTCCTCGTCTTTCATCTTTCATCTCACGCCAGCGAGTGAACGCCGGGCCAATGTTTATGCATTTTTTTTTTTGTCCGGGCATTTAGCTTGTTACTCTCCCGCATTCTTTTTTCGCCTCCTCCGATAAAACTTTTATTTTCTTCGTTTTTTTTCGCTGCTTCGGCCATGATACCAGCTCCGTGTTTAGCTCAACACCAGCTTCTCTGAGCTCTGCGCTCCACGCCCCGCCCACCTTTCGTCTCGACTGCGAATCGGGAAGGAGGGGGAAGTGACGTATGCCGTGAAGCAGTCAAAGCCATAAAAAAATTGTAATTTTTTAGTGTGGAAGGGTTCCTACCATGCACCTCAAAGTTACATAGTGCCAGTGAAGGCGATGCAGACTCCTCAGACCATGACAGAGGTTCATTAAACCTGTTGGAAGTTGATGTACCATCACAATGACTCTGGAAATATGATATTAAGGTGGAAAATTTACATATTGCTGCTTTAAGAGTATGCTTAAATACCAAATAAATGAAATAAAATGATAAGAGAAGAGGTAAAATAATAAAAAGCACAAGTTGTTAAAAAGTAAGGGCAGTAGAGTACAGCTGGTAAGTATTTAATTTAAGAGTACGCTTCAGTAAACAGTAATGTTTTTATCCTGATTTAAAGGAGCTGATAGTTGGAGCAGACCTCAGGTCTACAGGAAGTTTGTTCCACCGGTGAGGAGCAGAATAACTGAATGCTGCCTCCCCTTGCTTGGTTCTGGTTCTTGGGAACCACAACAAACCAGATCCAGATGAACCTCAGGGGTCTGGGAGCTTCATAGGAACTAACAGATCAAGCATGTATTTTGGTCCAAGACCATTCAGGTCTTTGTAGACCAGCAGTAAGATTTTTTTTTTTTTTTTTTACCTTGTCTGCACACATATTATTGATTGATACCATGACGGTAGAAACCAAAAGTGTATATATGTGCATTATTACTATATGTAATATATACATATATATACGCACACATATGCGTACACATACATAAATATACACATACAAACCCAGTGTTTTTTTTTTTTTTTTTTTTTTTTTTTTGGGGGGGTGGGGTTGGGGGGGGGGTGACGACATCCACTGCCAATCCAGGAAGCAGGAACACACGGAGACACACGTCAAGCACTGGAAATCTGCAACAAAAAACCACAAACAAAGCACGAAACCGGCACGGAGCCAACCAAAACACGAACAGCAATCGACCTAAATCTTGAGATCTGATCGCAGTCTGAGCTAAGCTATCGCTACCGCTACCTAAACCCAAAAACTAGAGAGCCAGCATGCAGGTGAACAAGCCAGTGTGTATGTCTATGTGTGTGTGTGTGTATGTATATGATCATGCGTGTGTGTGTGTGTGTGTGTGTGTGTGTGTGTGTGTGTGTGTGTGTGTGTGTGTGTGTGTGTGTGTGTGTGAGTGTGCATGTGACTAAATGACTATATGTGTGTATGTGTGTGTGTGTGTGTGTGTGTGTGTGTGTGTGTGTGTGTGTGTGTGTGTGTGTGTGTGTGTAATAAACCAAACAAAGCTCCACCTGAAGTGTATCTATAGTGGGGGAGGGGGGGGAGCGACCCCGCCACCCGCGAGACCAGAGGCCGACAAAGAAGAGCCCGGAACCCAGGCCACCGGCAACCCCACAGAGGGGAGAAGTAGGAGGGAGGCAACCCACCGCCTGCGAGGCCCCCCCCCCACCCGGCGGCGGCCGAGGGGGCCCGCGGGCGGGGCCCCCACGGCGCGGAAAGAAGCAGCCAGGGATCCCGCGGCGGCGGACCGCGACCCAGGCAATCCCCGGCCACCCGGTCCGGGCCGGACACGCGGCCAGGAGGCCCTCACCCTTCAGGCCAACGACCCCCACCCGGCAGGGGGCCAGCCTGCCCGGAGAGACAGAGCCGCCCCGGCCGCCGACGCGGGCAGGCGCACCCGTCCCCCACGAAAGTGGCCCTCCAAGACCAGAGGGGCGCCCCGCCGTAGAGGCAGCGGGGGGGACCGGAGACGGGCCCGGAGAGAGGGAACCCCCCAACAAGGCGACACCCGCGCAGGCCCGACAACGGAGGGCCCCAGACCCAGGCATCCCATTCATTCATCCATTCACCTATCCGATACCTATATTAATAATAATATAATATACTATACATAATAATAATAATAATACTAATAATAATAATAATAATAATAATAATAATAATAATAATAACCATCTTTGTATAATATAATATTGATAAATTATTAAGTTTTTGATGTCCTGCCAATGGAGGCTCAAATCCTCCATGGCAGGACCCTTCCATACCGCATTCTCACCGACACAGACATACAATCACGCACCGTTTCCCCCTCCCCGGGGGGGTCCGGCACCGCCAGAAGGCACCCCAGGCTGCACGGCGGGCCCCGCCAGGCCCGGGTAACCCGACCCACCTGTCCGAGGCCCAGGCCGGTGAGGGAACGCGGGTGATGTGGGACCCCCTCCCGCCCCTTGTGTTGAGTGCATGTGATTAATGCCATAAAAACAGGGAGGAGGGAGGGCCAAGAATCGATTGACACCGACCCCCCCCCCCCTCCCGAACTACGTGTCCTTGTCAAGTGTATTTATAAAGTGTTGAATGTGCAGTGTCTAGTTTGCTGTTAAAACCGTGAGGCGGGGAGTGCCGGGCCACGCGGGACAGTGCCCCCCACGACCCAGACCCCCCGCCTTTCGCCTATGTGCGTATGAATCGTGTAGGGGGGGCAAGAGGGGGAGCGGAGGCCGAAGCCTGGAGGCAGGACCAGCAAAGCCGGCCCTGATAAGACACCCGCGTCCCCCCACCGGCCATCCAGTAGACGGGAGCCGGCCCCCCGAGCCGGGCCAGGGCCCCACCGTACCTCCACGGGCGCCCCCGGAGCCGCGGGAGCCCCCAGACGGAGGGGGAAAAGGTCCAACATCCTCCCATTCATACTGACAACATAAGACATAGATACCTGGGAATGGCGCCACCCCGCCGCCGCGCCCGCCCGTGCACCCCCCGGTCAGGGGAGGCCCGATCTCCGGACCCGGCCCCACCCCCCCCCGAGGCCACCCCGGCGGACACCCCAAGGGTCACGGAGTCCCCACATCCGCAGGGGCACTTGGCCCCCGCCCAGCGACGGAGGACCAAGGCAGCAATGCCCCCCCAGCGCAGACAGCCACCCCCCACCCAGGCAGGACCGGGCCCTCCGGGTGGGACCCCCACGTCCAGGGACAGGACCCCGCAGCCCCACCCACCGCCCCCCAGGGGCCACCAGAGGCCCGCGCCCCAGACCCCCCAAGCCGACCCCCAACCCCAAGGGCTACGAGATCACCCCCCCCCCGCCCCCACTAGGTAACGAGGCCAATAATCGGGGACCACAGCAGTAAGATTTTAAACTCTATCGTTTGACTCACTGGAAGCCAGTGTAGTGATTTCATGACCGATGTAATGTGGTCCAGTTTCCTGGTGTTTGTAAGGATTCTGGCGGCAGCGTTCTGGATCAGCTGCAGCTGCCTGAAAGATTTCTTGTTAAGGCCTGTAAAGATGCCATTGCAATAATCCAACCTACTGAAAATGAATGCATGAATACGTTTTTCAATGTCTTGTTTAGACAGAATCCCCTTAATTCGAGCAATGTTTTTTAGGTGGTAATAGGCAGATTTAGTGATAAACTTTAGATGGCTGTTGAAGTTCAGGTCTGAGTCAATTACACCAAGATTTCTGGCTTGATTTGTAGCTGTCAATGACATGGAGCCAAAGTGAGCGCTGATCTTTTCATATACTTATTGCGATCTGAGAAAATTAAATATATTATATTTGGTGCCTAACTGTTTCCCAAGTATATTAGTGCGTGTGTGAATGAATAAATGAGACGTAAAATGTAAATTTCTTCGTAGAAAGGCTCTTTATGAAAATAAGTCCATTTACTTGTATTAGTTTACAGCGCAGTCTCACCACATCCAATATGGTGGCGACGTTGACGTACGGCTCAGCGCTCGATGGGGCGTCTACGTATACATGTCTATGGGACAGCCCCCCGGCAGCTCCAGTCCACTCTCCTTTATAGCAGCCTCCTGATTGTCACACCTGCGAAGCCTCCTGATTGCTGATGGGTACCAGCTGGGAGGCCCGTCCCAGCAGCTCCTGCAACAAGCAGAAAAAGAAAACACACACACACACACACACACACACACACACTACGGCACGTAACAGACGTATTTGATTGTGTGATCTAAACAACACTAAAGATGTAGAACCTGGAGGAGATGATATATGTGCTGCTGGGTCTGCTGAAAAGTCAGCTGGAGCCGCGAGCAGCTATGAAGTGACAGAGCTCCTGGTGGATCTGGTCGTTCCTTATCCCCCGTCTAGATCCCTTTTTAATTCTCTCCTCAGCACCAGGTTTATGAATATCTGCATCTCAGAGTTGGATCACCAAACAGACTTTTGCGACGCCATTGCTGGTTGAATAAAATGGAGCCGCGAGTCGCTCTTTCACTGATTTCCGCCTCCTGACTTAGACATCTGATGGCCCCCTGACCAATCGGTGGCCTGTAGTGTGATAACGTCAGATTCAGCCGACTCAGCCGCTAAGAACCTCGGCAGAGTAGTTACAGAAAAGTATCTACTCGGCACGCCTCCATCTGCCTCGACCCCTAGTGGAGAAGCCGGGGCGAGGCGAGTCAAGCTGAGTAGGAACTAGTGGAAAAGCGCCATAAGAATGTCTGGAGACAAAACTATTATTAACTAACTTGGACTCGGACCGCCCTCGGAAGAGCTGGAGGAAGTGTCTGGGGTGAAGGAAGTCTGGGTATCTCTGTTGAGGCTGCTGCCCCCGCGACCCGGGAACGGATAAGCAGCGGACGATGGATGGATGGATGGATGGATGGATGAAAAGTACATACAAGTTAAGCTGGTGCTGTTTGGATGTATTATAAGGTTATATTGAGTAATTTCGTCATGTTTTATGAAGTGAATGACTGTTTTTGTGTGTTTTGTTACCGGTTGAAATGTCTCCAGTTTAAGCTGATATCAACATGATCCCGTGTTTCCAGACGGAGCATGAGCTGTTTACCCATAATAGATGACATCCTTCCCTATTGTCCTTGTCATTATGCAGGTATGTTATAATATATAGTTTTATGGAGTTTAAATGACATTTTATATGTTTTTCTTTGTTATTGCTTTCCTCATCTTGTCATGCAAGAGGAATATTTTTGAAGTGAAAATTACAAAAAAAAAGATAACAGTGTGAGATATCTGTACAGAGATTGTACATTTTTGTTTATTAGATTTATTATAATTTTTGTACATTTTCTGCCATTTTTGGTAAGCTAAAAATGAGAGTTTCTATTTTGTTTCAGTAATATTGTCTACATGATTTCAAGTCCACTATACGATCACAATGTTTGTTAGAGCATAGATTTGTCATTGTAAACACTAATGTGTACTATTTATGTTTGTCAAGGACTACAGATGGGAATTAGCTTGTGGCTAACTGTGGTGCAGCCATCCTTTTAATGTACCTGCACATTGTCCTTTAAATAAATACATTTTCAAAAATGTACTGTAATACTGGGTAATCCTCAAAGTAACTCTTTTTAACTTATTTTAACTCTTCTTAAACTGTTCTGTTGCTGGCTGACAAACCGAATCTCCCTACGGGGACAATAAAGGTTTTTTTTCATTCATTCATTCATTCATTCATTAAAGTAACGGAGGAATCTGTGCCCAATATCAATCCTATGTGTGATCGTTGTGGACAAACACCAGCCACCCTTGCACATACTGTATGTTTTGGTTTTGTTCGAAACTAAATAATTTCTGGCAATTAATATTTAAAACATTCTCAGACGTTCTAGAGGTTCCCATAGGACCTTCCGCTACCATTGCATTATTCGGAGTAGCTCCACAAGATGTACACCTTAGTCGCCTGGCAAAAAATATGATAGCGTTTGCTTCTCTTTTGGCCAGACGACTTATTTTGTTAAAATGGAAGGACAAACTCCCCCCAACTTTTAAATTATGGGTCAAGGATCTTGCACGTCATTTGGCACTGGAGAGAATTCGTTACTCCACAAGAGGGTGTGCCCAGACATTCTATGATATCTGGCAACCTTTCTTAACCTATATAGGAAATATGGACGCCACTGAGATTGCAGGGGTGTGACACTGACCCTTATATTGTATAATTTACTTACTTGTTATCTGTAATGTTTATTTGTATTTATTTATTTTATTTATTTTTAATTATTTGTATGTTTTTATTTATTTTTAACTTTATTGTCTTTATTTTTTATCTCTGAATGGTACAATAACTTAGTTGTAGGGATGGGGCTCCATTGGAGCAAGACATGTGAGGGTTATAGGTGTTTATCCTATTTACTATGTTAATTCTAATTCTCTTGTAATTATTTTGTGAAAATTGAAAAAACAATAAAAAGACCTTTGAATAAAAAAAAAAAAGTAACAGAGGATTCTGACGAGGCAGAGCATGAGCTGTTTACCCACAATAGATGACATCCTTACCTATTGTCCTTGTCATTATGCAGATGTGCAATAAACCTGCTTTTACCAACACCTGAGCAGCTCCAAGAGATTGTTTTAGCCAGAAGACATCTTCACATAGGTCACATGTGCACCCCTGGATGAACTAGCAAAACGAACGGAAATGGGTGAGTTTCAGTTGCCATAAATGTACACTTCAGGGTGTGGTGGAAGTGTGTGTGTGTAGATGCGCTGCCTTCCACGTCTCATCCTCGCAGAGTGGATGTGTGCAGCTCTGTGCTTTAGTGACGGCCTGCTCCGTCACAATGGCTTTTCACCAACTGCTGTGTTTTGTGTGCTGCTGGATATTGTGTGTTGGTAAATGAGTCCTGCTGCAGTTAATTTTAAGTCTAAAATACTTTTAAAACCCAATTTGTAACAGAACAATACATTGGTTAAAGAAGGGATGTGTTACGGCCAGCAGAGAACCCAAAAGCAGCACACAGAGCACAAAGTGGTAGCAGTCTGGTTCACTTTATTTCCCAACAGGGGCGAAGAACAGGCAGGAATGCAGGACCAGGCAGGAATCAGTGTCAGGTTCGGAAGACCGGTCAGGCACCGGAGAGCAGGAGATAAGGCAGAGTCCAGGAACAGGCAGGGTCAGCAACGGGAGGTCAGGGCAGAGAACGCTGGAGAGTCTTGCATGGAAAAGAAATAATCTGGCAGTGGGCAAAGAGGAGAGTGGAGCTTATATACCTTCTTGATTGCTGAGGAGCTGCAGCTGGGAGAGTAGGTGAATGGAGTGAGTGACGAGGTGGGCGTGGCTGGCAGATGGGGTGAGCAGGAGAGAGGGGAGTGGAAAAGTACTGAAGGCAGATCAGAGCGGAGGACTGACCATGACAGGATGAGACTGACGTCTGGCTTGTTTGGCTCAGGGACATCGAGATGACGTGATGTTTCCAAAAATGTAAAACAAGTTGTGTTACAACTAATGAGATCAGGAAAAATGTGCAAGAACGTTTAAAAAACACTAATTGGAACTGCATTTGTGTAGTGATAATTAAAAAATCAAATCAAATCATGGGATCACTTCATAGTAATGAAACTGATGTTCTCCATTCCCTGGGTTTTGCTGACATTTGCTGATAACCACACCTCCCTCATCTCAACGCCTTCCGGCTCCCATTTTATCAGCCCCCCTAACATGGTCCCCGGGTTCGAGCGCTCACTTGGATGTACCGTGCCGGGATTCAAGGTCTGTGATTATTATTTTTTATTTGTATGAGGACTATTGGCAAAGGTAATTTAATGACAGCCTTTATGTAGAAATACTGACATTTTAAAGAAACATACCTGCTTTGAAGATCTCCATTTTCCATCCAAAGAAATATATTATTTGACTGGAATGGTCTGATCTAGCTTGACTTCCTCTTTTATTTTGAAAATTACTTTTATGTGTTCCTTGTGAATGAGTTTGAGTTTGACTTTCCCCCTCCTGTCATTAACGTCTCTGTCTTGTAAACTCTACTCACTTTATATATTACCCTGTTATTCCTTGATTACATTTCAATTTCCCTGTCTTGTCATGATTCAAGCCTGTGTCTCATCAGCTCTTCTCACTAAATATTGTCCTGCTTTCACTTCTTTTTTCTGCTAGTCCGTCTGTCTCTATGGCCGACATTCTGGCACTACTTTAACACCTTTGCTTTCTCTGTTGCCTGATATTTTAGTTTTTGGGTTTGTAGCTATCCTGCTTAGCACATTTGTGAAGTAAAGAAACTGTATTTTGGACTCCTACTTCCCCGGTCTCCTCTGTTTGGGCCCTCCCTAAACGGCCCATCATCACACTCTTTTTATTTGAGACATGGTAAAATTGAGGGAACAACAGTCCTTGAGCAAAGTAAGTAAAAATTTCACTGGCATCCAGTCTGTCTTGGTCAGAGATGATGAGTGTTTCCAGAAATCTAAAACCAGTTGGGCTGCTGCAAGTGATGACATCGGGCTGCACCACTAACTGACCTGCGCATGAGAAGCGGCAAATGCAGCTGATATTCTTTGCTCTCTGGATTTAAATATTTTCTAATCGTTGTTGGATTTTGTAGTCACTGCCAATAACTGCAAACACAAGGCGAGAACAGACATTATTCATTACTGTGAAACATGTTGTCACGTTATCTTATAAATAGAACATATTGGAAAAAAAAAAATATATATATATATATATATATATATATATATAACAACAAGTATTTGATACACTGCCGATTTTGCAGGTTTTCCCACTTGCAAAGCATGTAGAAGTCTGTAATTTTTATGATAGGTACTCTTCAACTGTGAGTGATGGAATCTAAAAAAAAATCCAGAAAATCACATTGTATGATTTTTAAGTAATTCATTTGCATTTTATTGCATGACATAAGTATTTGATCACCTGTCAACCAGTAAGACTTCCGGCTCTCACAGACCTGTTAGTTCTTCCTTAAGAAGCCCTCCTGTTCTCCACTCATTACCTGTATTAACTGCACCTGTTTGAACTCGTTACCTGTATAAAAGACGCCTGTCCACACACTCAATCAAACAAACTCCAACCTCTCCACAATGGCCAAGACCAGAGAGCTGTGTAAGGACATCAGGGATAAAATTGTAGACCTGCACAAGGCTGGGATGGGCTACAGCAGGGGTTCTTAACCTTTCTGACCTTGGGGCCCAATTTTTTCAGAACAGAGTGGCCCGGGGCCCATTAAATATTAACACTGTATAGCAGGGGTATTCAACTTTAAGAGGTCCATTTAGAGAAAATTTACTCAAGCGAAGGTCCAGAACATCATAATAACATCATAATAAATAAATATATATATATATATATATATATATATATATATATATATATATATATATATTCAAGTAGCCTCATAGTTGTATCAACATCTGCATCTGACTGTTATATTAAAAAAGTACATATTTGCCCATTAACATGTGTAACTTCAATTACACATTTTTTCTCTTAAAAATAAAATAGATTTTATTTTATTTTTCAAATGCTATCTTATTTTATTTCTTTACCAGCAGTTTGAATTTCCCCTTTTCTTTGTTAATTGTCTCAACACACTTTTATAATAAATTAATATAAACACATCTTAACAAGGTGCAGCACGGTGGCTTAGTGGTTAGCACTGTTGCCTCACAGCAAGAAGGTCCCCGGTTCGACTCCCAGGCCCGGCAGGGTCTTTCTGTGTGGAGTTTGCATGTTCTCCCCGTGCTTGCGTGGGTTTTCTCCGGGTACTCCGGCTTCCTCCCACAGTCCAAAAACATGCATATTAGGTTAATTGATGAGTCTAAATTGCCCGTAGGTGTGAGCGTGAGTGTGATTGTGAGCATGGTTTGTGTGTCTATTTGTGGCCCTGTGATGGACTGGTGACCTGTCCAGGGTGTAACCCCTGCCTCTCACCTAAAATGAGCTGGGATAGGCTCCAGCAGACCCCCGTGACCCCGCAAGGGATAAAGCGGGTAAGATAATGAATGAATGAATGAACATCTTAACAATTGAACAGTTTTGCAGTTTCTCTTTCTTCCCCTTAATCTTATGCCCCCACTTTCTATCGTTCAGTGAGAGAACTGAGCTCTAATTTCTCCTGCCAGGACTTTAAATCTGGGCTGGATGGTGTCAGGTTCTCATACACATGTGAAGGTGCTCATTGGTGAGCCCGGAACGATATTTAGTTTTAATTATGTTCATTGTGGAGAAAGCTGCTTCACAGCTGTATGTGGACCCAAACATGTCTTAAACATGTCTCTGGCCGCTGCAGCCGTGTCACTTTCCGATGCTTTTGAGAAAGCCCGAACAACAGTCCAGTCCAGCAGACACGTCAGCCCACACATCTACATGTACAATCCTTCAGCAGTAACGACGGAGCCCGCAAGCCCGAGCGGCACCGACCTCCCCGGCCGCGGGGACGCGTCAGGATAAATGATCACCCCGCGCGCGCGCGTGCTCGCTCGCTCTGGGCGCAGACCCAAGTAATCGATCCCTGATCCTGGCGGATCTAAACCTACCTACTCATTACTGCAAAATGAATGATTTTCTCTATAAATACACACCATTTATCTTACTATTACACGTACAGCTAGCTGAGGGTCTTCTCCTCATTTGGTTGGGAGTTGCTATGCAGTCCCGCGGCCCCCGCGGCCCACACGTACAAAACTGATTTTTTTTTCGCGGCCCACTAGATGGCGCTCGCGGCCCAAGTGTGGGCCGCGGCCCTATGGTTAAGAATCACTGGGCTACAGGACAATAGGCAAGCAGCTTGGTTAGAAGGCAACAACTGTTGGCGCAATTATTAGAAAATGGAAGAAGTTCAAAATGACGGTCAATTTCCCTCGGTCTGGGGCTCCATGCAAAATCTCACCTCGTGGGGCATCAATGATCATGAGGAAGGTGAGGGATCAGCCCAGAACTACACGGCAGGACCTGGTCAATGACCTGAAGAGAGCTGGGACCACAGTCTCAAAGAAAACCATAAGTATCACACTACGCCGTCATGGATTAAAATCCTGGTCCCCCTGCTCAAGCCAGTGCATGTCAAGGCCCGTCTGAAGTTTGCTAATGACCATCTGGATGATCCAGAGGAGGAATGGGAGAAGGTCATGTGGTCTGATGAGACTAAAATAGAGCTTTTTGGTCTAAACTCCATTCGCCGTGTTTGGAGGAAGAAGAAGGATGAGTACAACCCGAAGAACACCATCCCAACCGTGAAGCATGGAGGTGGAAACATCATTCTTTGGGGATGCTTTTCTGCAAAGGGAACAGGACGACTGCACCGTACTGAGGGGAGGATGGAGGATGGGGCCATGTATCGCGAGATCTTGGCCAACAACCTCCTTCCCTCAGTAAGAGCATTGAAGACGGGTCGTGGCTGGGTCTTCCAGCATGACAACCACCCGAAACACGTACATAGTGTACAGTGCGACACACACAAACACGTAATGTGTGTCACTGCATTTCCCGTATATGTTTTTCATGATAATTGGTAGCAACGAAGAGCTTCAATCAATCTGATTCAAACAGCTTTTATACAAGTAACACACTACTTCTTTTAAAAGTGAACACATCATGACTGGACACATCATTAAATACAATGCTGTTAATAAATGCACATATACATTGAGTAAACTGTTTTTATTCATGTCTGACTCATTGTACATTTGGCTTTTATTTATATATATGTCAGTCATTCACGGGAAGAAATAGTATACGTAGAAAATTTTACAGTATAACTGTTGCAAATGACTTAATACACAGAAGATAAAACCTGTAGAACTAAATACACTAAAAAATATACTAAATCTGAAAAGCACTAAACTAAATGTTGCTAATACAATAAATTAATCGCAGCTCTAAAAGGGTTTGAAAGATTAAAAGCAATTAATTTAAATATTTCTGCAATCACCTTTTTCATATATAAAACAATTTTAAAAATAGAAATGAAAAAAAGAACCACAATATAGTATACTTTTAATGTCATGCATTCAGTAGTTTGAATGCCGTAAAGCTGTAACTTCCAGAGGTGAGACGGACAAGCCTCAGTTGTGCTCAAACACTTTTTTTCACACTTTGTCACAAGAAAAATAAATGAATATCTTAAACTCTAACATCGCTGTAGATTATCTCCTGTGGTCTTTGTACATGTCTTCTCTCTGCTCTGCCAGCTTTCCGCTTGGAAAAGGCCGTTTCTGAATAAACCAAGGAGTCCTCGTTCCTCTGAGGAAAAACAGTGATTCAATTTAAGAAAGAATGTTATGAGCAGCAGCGTTGTTATCTGAAACATGTTTTCTTAAATCTCTGATGATCTTTACCTCTTGAATTCGTTGATCACCACAGGTCGTTACAGGATCTATTTTCAGTAACAGATGATTTTATTATCAACAATTTAAATCCAGTGTTAGTACTTGCAAGTAACTAACTTGTAGATTGATGTATATAACTTTAGTTACCATTGAAACAACTGCAGCTTTTCTTCTTGATGGTGTAAACGAGGAAAGTTATTACAACAAGACTTGTTGTCAAAGCAGCACAAAGCAGACAGAGAATCACATTGGCCGTTTGTAAATCCCACATGTCTGAGGCTGGAAAGAAATAGAGAGCACCTATCAACAAGTTTTTCTTGTTTTTTTTTTGTTTTTTTTACTGATAAGATTACACAGTAGGATGAATAGTCTAAAATAAGATTTAAAAACAAAATAAAAAATGTTGTGGATTTTACCAGATCCTAACCATCATTATCATGTTGGACTGAAAAGAAAAAAAACCACATACCTTTGACTTCCAGTTTAACTCCATTTCCAAATAATATCTGTCCACATGAGGCCACAGCACAGTAGTAAGTCCCAGCATCAGTGGAGCTGACGGTCTTGGAGAAGCTGTAGTCACATTTCTGAGCAGAGCGAGCTTCAGGACTTCTCTCACAACGTTCTGCAGTGGTTCCATCAACATGAATCAAACTGGGATAAGATCCATGTGGTCCAGCTCTGAACCAGTACACGCTGTGATTTGATGGGCAGGTTTTCTTTGGGATATTAGATAGGATTGAACAATTTAGAGTCACTGGTGCGTCTGGATGGACTGGATCAGATGGAGGCTCTTGAATGAAAGTCATGATATCTGGTTCTGGTTCTGGTCCTGGTAAGTCAAGCAAAAACAAATGTCAAACAACTGTAATGAGAGATTAACTTTTTTTTAAAAATATTAATTCATAAACATAATTGCAAATTTGTTTACCTTTAATGCTCAGAAATTCTCCCTTCACAAATTTGATGTCCATTACACCGACTTTAATACAGAAGTAAAGACCGGTGTCACTCAGCGTAGCTTCATTAATATGTAGAATAAAGGCTTGGGCTGATTGTTTTAATGTATAGTGAGGAGTCTTATTAACGACAACAGAGTCAAAGGAAAAAGCTTTTCCCAATAATTCAGGCCAGTTTCCAGAAACAATTCTGATCCAAAACAACGTTTCCCTGTATATAGTTGAATTGTGACGAGGACACGTCAAAGTAACTTTTTCCCCAACGGTTCCTGTCCTGGTTACAAATTCATAATCATCCGTGCAACCTGGGAAGGACCCAAAAAAAGTTATTGTTGATTTATAAACCAAATAAGACAAATATAGTATATTCCTAATTTCCATTAATACTTACATCCATATTTGAGCATCAACATAGCATAAAATAAGCTCAACATCTTCATTTAAATAAAAGCACATCCTGAGATGAGTTGGCTTAATATAGCCGCGGCAAGAGGGAGTGGACAACTTTAAAACAATCTGATTGGTCTTTGTTATTTGATGTTTCTCTGTCAACCACAGTGGAAATAATACGTGCCTTCTTTTGTCGTCTTTACACAACAAAAGCTTTTGTGAAATGTACGATGGGGATTTTCCATCACTCAAAAAAGTCAACTCTACGGAGGATCAACAGACATCTCTTTTACAAGTTATTTCTATGAAAATTGTTTTGAAGAATAAAAATTACATTACTATTAAATTATGATGATGATAACCATTTGAAGAAGAACTTTTTCTTTGCTGCACAACATTATTTCATTTTTTTTCTGTTGTATTTTTTGTAGGTTTTGGCATTATTTCATAAAGCCTGAAACAGATAGTTAGTGTGCTTTTATTTGACAGGAAGTAGCATAAGGGTAGTGTAAGATAAGTACATGATCCCCACCCACAAAGAGCAAAGGACTTTGCAGGTCCTTGCAAAGTCCCGCAAAGTCCCCATGATTTATGTTGGGTGGGACTGACTCCTCTGCCAAGGCCCACCAAGAACTTTGCCACTTAGGCCGCGTTCAGACTGCAGGCAAATATCCGATTTTTAGCCCATCCAGATTGAAACTGGATGACTCTTTTGAAGTCTGAACAGTCCCAAACCGCATGAGATCCGATTTTTGCAAACCAGATCGAAACCACCTCCGGGAGGTAGTTTCATATCCGATCCTTATTGCATTTGGGCAGATGCGTGTCAGTCTGAACAGCTCCAAACACTCAGATCGGATATGACTGTCCCAGACCCATGCTCCAAACCACCCGCCCATTTCCAGTTGTGGAGCAACTCATCCTTTCACAGAGAGCATGTACAATCTCTGATGTCACGTCAAAAACTATTATTTGTAGTTTAAGTGTTGCAAATTCACATTACAAAATGTTTTAATAGCAGAAAAAAAGACCGCATTTCCACGTACGGTGCGGGTCGCCGCGTACCCTACGCCGTAGGTCTGCGTTGGTGTAACGCGGAACCATAAATCAGCCTTCAGTCGCGCTGTGAGCCTGAGGTTCAGGCTGCGCGCGGCTCATCAGCTGCCAGTTGTTAATTGCTGGTTCGTTTTGTTAACTCTGAGCTTTGTTGGTTAGTTTGTTAGTTTGCTGCTGGTTTTGTTCTGAACACTTTTCTCTTGGACGTCGGGTTCCTCCGCCGAGACACAACTTTTGCAATATGCGTTCATTGTTATGTCTAAAAATGATGCGCAGTGCCGACCCAATCAGGAACGGTACAGGGGTCCGTTTCACAAAGCAGGTTCAACAAACTCTGAGTCTAATCCTGAACTCTTAGTTGATCTACTCTGAGATCGGAAACTCTGAGTTTTCGGTTCCAGAACAGCGGATTTGAGGTAATTTACTCAACTCTAAGTAGTTTCACCTGGAGTTAAGCTCGTGCGTGAGGGAAATAAAAAGCCATCATCAGTAGAGCGCTGATACAAGGATTCACCATGGCAACCGGCGACAACAAAAGAGCGACATACTTTTTCTTTTCTTTTTAAACTTTATTTAACATTTCAATTTACAAAATCCCTTTGAGGAAACATTAGTTTGCATCTCAAGATCCACATACTTCACGCCACTGGAGTTATAAGTGTTAATACGTGCATATGGCGAGTATGAGAGCATATTTTGGAAAAAAAAATGAAATTTTATTGTCACTTAGATCAGGGCCGTCAATTGGGTACGGCAGCCGCCACACCTCGGCTTCAGGGGAAAATGTAAATGTTTTTTTTTTAAATACATTTATGGAATTACTCTGCATCTATTTGTATTGATTTATTCTATTAATTCATACATATGAAATAATTACAAATGCATATCAGAACAACATGATGGATTTCAGTAGGTATTATCTTTCCCAACACTTGTATAGCCTACCCCCCTCATATGTTGAAATGTCCCAGCGTCCCTGACGACAGTGGTCGCTATCAATCTGGTTTTTAGCGCTCTCTGCAGTGTTACTAACTTACAAAAATGAAAAGGAAGCAGACAACCACGCAATTTAAAAAAAAAAAAAAAAAGAAAGAAGGCAAGTGATGGGTCCAGAAGATATTAACGAGGCTGTTCGCCACTGATGGATTAATTATGCAAGTTCATCTCAAAGTAAGATATAAATCCTCTTATACATCTGTTTAAGGGAAATATTTGACTTTTTTTTACTCTCCCTCTCCTTTTTGCATTTGGACTTTAACTGTTTGAAGTTAAACTGGGATGTCCCTGTGATATTGTTGCACTGACATAGTGAATAAAGTGAATGAGTTAAATTGCGTTTGTTAGATAAGCCTTTTCTGCTCTCCAACTCTGCCGCTTACTGTCCGTGGAGCAGAAAACGGATGTGTATTGCGTAAAGACCCATTGGCTGAATTGACGCCACTGAGGGAGGAGACGGAGAGAAACTCCAGGTTCGCTGAAATAAACCTGGTCCCGACCAGGTTAGGTTCAGAGCGTCTGTTACTACGGTAACTGACCGAGAGCTTAAGTTACGCCTCTTTGTGAAACAGGCTAGAGTTACTCCTCTTTCTCTGGTTTGAGTTACCTCCCTTTGTGAAACGGAAAACTCAGAGTTTCCCTCATTTCAGGGTTAACAGACTCCGAGTTTTCACTAAACCTGCTTTGTGAAACGGACTCCAGATATATATATATATATATATATATATATATATATATATATATATATATATATATATATATATATATACTGTATATATATATATATATATATATATATATATATATATATATATATATATATATTTATTTATTTATTTATTTATTTATTTTTTTATATATATATAAAAAAATAAAATTATAAAAAAATAAAGGATCCCCATAACCTTTGATCGGGTGGGCAGGACGTTTGGGTGGACACAGCCCACCCCTGCCCCAGAACCGGCCTCGAGTTCCAGTAACAGAGGTCCGACGGGAGGATTAGAGTGAGATGGGGCAGTCTCAAACGATTTAAAATATTGCACAGTGTATGCCCAGCTTTACAGGTATGGAAAAGCATATGTGACGGCAACCCGTCAGATCAGTCAATGATGTGGCCGAGTCTGAACAGAGCCAGATCCGATATGGACACTTGCTAAAAACAGTGTGGACAGTCAGCCCTGAAAATCGGATATGAGAAGGAATCAGATATGAATCAGATTTGCCTGCAGTCTGAACGCGGCCTTATGCCACATCACAAATTTCCCAAGTCATAGTCAAAGTTCAAAGTTCCATTCTCTGCCACGGATCCCCAGTAGTTATTTCCAGAGCGGGTCGGTCCCATTGTGTGTGTGAGAGCGGGAAGCAGAGCCGTTAGCCGTCCGGGCTGCTGCTGCAGGACTCTCTGCCCAGCAGCAGCTCCTGCAGCAGCAGCCTGCGGGGACACGTGAACAGCCGCAGCCGTGAAGAGCCGCAGCAGCTCCGACTCGGAAGCTGTATGGGGGTCCGTGGGGATGTAGGCGTCTCCATCACGGCGAGAGCGGAGAGCGCCGGTGCGGCTGGCGGACCGCTGCGGTGCCGTGCAGGCTCTGTTGCCAAAACTACCTACGCCGTAGCCTACGCCGTAGGCTACGGCGTAGCCGTGGCTCTAGAGCCTGCACGGCACCGCAGCGCTCCGCCAGCCGCACCGGCACTCACCAGGATGGAGATGCCAGTGGGCAGGATGCACGTTTGGGTGGGCACAGCCCCCCCCCCTGCCCCCCCTAAAACCGGCCTCGCTTACAGGTGAATGAGACATGGGGTAGTTCTGTAAATGTGCTGTCCAAAATGTTTAATAATGCGCGTTCGTGTTTGTGGGGGCGTGGCTTTGGACGGAGCGCTCGTGGGTGGGGGCGGGGGGGGCGGGGCTTAGAGGAGGCGCCACTTTCAAATCTTGCTAGCTCTCAGAAGTTGCATAGAATAACTTTAAGTTTAAAATACATTTAAAACCCAATTTGTAACAGAAAAACACATTGCTTAAAGAAGGGATGGGACTGACGTCTGGCTTGTTTGGGTCAGGGACATCGAGATGACGTGATGTTTCCAGAAATGTAAAACGAGTTGTGTTACAACTAATGAGATCAGGAAAAATGTGCAAGAACATTTTAAAAAACAATAATTGGAACTGCATTTGTGTAGTGGCTTTTGGTTTCACTGCCAATATTAGGAAAGACAAGGCACTAGTAAAAACTGTTATTGGGAACCATGTTCTTAGGTAAAAAAACCTGATTGTCACATTTTGTGTCATATATATATACATTTATGAAGGTGTTTTTTCTCTCCTCCTCTTTCCTACTGTCATCCCTTTTCTCACCTAATGACAGGACACTTGTCTACCCATGTGTTGTTTGTTTATTTGTTGAAATTGCACCGTGTCGGGACGCTGACTGAACGACAAATAAAGACTCTTAAGGTAGAGTAAAAGGAACCTTACATGATAAAGATTTTAATGGATAGTTATGATCAAAGTACTGGTTAAAAGGTAATTAAACTTGGCTGTGCACTCCCCAAAAGTTGAGGGACATGAGGTTAACATGTTGTTTTTTTAATTGTTAGAACTCAGGCAGTAGACACCAAGTGATCGTGACATGAAACACTCTTAGATCCTGACTTTGCTTTCAGAGCCTCATTATTAGGTCACTCCAAAAAACCTTCTAAATCTAAATGATCACTTAAGTGGCCTGATTCTGGTTCATCCATCTTTCCTTCCTGGTTCCTCTGCAGGCTGTAACTTGCTCTACAAAGTTTCTCTAAGGCCCCATTTACACCTGGTGTTAACATGTGTTTGATTAGTGCTTATTGAAAAAAAGATAATAATAAAACATTTGGGGTCATAGAGAAGAAATTGGGGGAAAAAGTGACTTTTTTCATATTTGTTTTGACTTTTATTTCTTGTCAGACATGAACCCATCATATTTCCTGTTTTTCTTAGTCAGACTTATTTCATTAAGAGCCAGCGACATGTTCCAAAACAGGTTAGTATGGAAGCAATTTAGTGCCATTTAAGTAAAAATACTTTCAAACAGGTTATAAACGGGTGCTTGTAGTGGTGACTTTACACAAGAACAGGATCCATAAATGGCAGAATCTATGAGGGGCGTGAACAGGCCCCACTCAGGACATCCACGACAAAGCAAGGCTCTCAGAGAAAGATTAGAAAGGTTCATTTATGTATCATTCTACAATCTATATATAAATGATTCAAAGATACATAAGGATTTGCACCGTAGAAAATTGAAGGGTAGAAGCTGAAGATGAACAGATATTTGATATTTGATCTCACAGATTTCACTGCATCAAGATCATTCATTTATCAATAACTGACATAATCAATGGACAAAGGCTTTATTTGCAAAACATTTTGACAAGCACTGCAACATGAAGCTGCACTCATAAATGCTGAAACTTTTTTGTGTTGACGTCTCAGAGATCAGAGGTATTGTAGATGGACAATCACACAGTAGAAAGAGGAACTGTGATCACAGAAATCAGTATTACAGTTGTTTCCTGGGACGGATGGATGCTGTGAGCTCCAGACCAAAGAGGAGAGAGAACACAAAACTATCATCAGTGACTACCGTAGTCTAAGGTCTGTGATTATTATTTTGTATTTGCATGAGGGCTATTGGCAAAGGTCATTTAATGACAGCCTTTATGTAGAAAAACTGACATTTAAAAAGAAACATACCTGCTTTGAAGATCTCCATTTTCCATCCATGGTTTTGGAAAAGAAATATAGGTATTTGACTCGAATGGTCTGATCTAGCTGGATTTCCTCTTTTATTTTGAAAATTCCTTTTGTGTGCTCCTTGTGTTTGAGTTTGACTCTACTCACAGCTCTAGACACTTTATATGTGGTTGAAGTTCATCTGATGTATTCTGAGTAAACGGCTTCAGTTGTTGGTCAAAAGGCAGGAAATAAACCCACCACAGCGTGTGTCTGTTAATGAGGATGATGCGAGCTGAGGAAATAGTTTTTCATCTACATTTAACATTTTGACCATCAGCTTGTCATCAAGGTGTTCACATATCTGTTGGTGGATGGACACACCTCAAATGAAGGGGTCATTGTCTATAACCAGTCACCAGGTGTGTCAGAGCAGGAGGTCTCCTAAAGTAAAAACCAAACATGTAGGGGAGTGGCCTTCCTGGCCGACAAGAAACCTCCAGAAAGAAATATTAGCTTTCTATCCATCCATCAATCTCCTGCCACCTATCCGAGGTCGGGTCGCGGGGCAGCAGTCTGAGCAGGGAAGCCCTTCTTTACCACGACAGACTGATGCAGAGTCTGAATCACTGCAGACGCCGCACCCATCTGCCTATCAATCTCACACTCTATTCTTCTATCACTCGTGAACAAGACCCCGAGATACTCAGACTGCTCCACTAGGGGAAATATCTGATCTTTGACCTGGAGCGAAAACTCTACCATTTTCCATCTGAGGACCATGGTTTCAGATTTAGAGTAAGACCTGCAAACATTGGCTTGTTAGGCTAATATTTGTCTACAGACGCAGAGTCTGTGTCCTCAAGGTTGAACCGCTTGTCTGATTAAATCAAAATGTAATTTATAAGTTAAAATGAAAATAATTTTAAATAAGACATATATTTTAGAAAAAGCATGTAGTTGTTAATTATTCCATTTCATGGAAGTGGTAGTATATTAAAAGCTCAAACAATGAACAGCTGCAGCTCAACTAAAACCAGCCTGCTGAAGCGTCCTGCAGCACTTTTCTCACTTCGAATGTGGTTGAAGCTCATAGGCTGATCTGTTCTGAGGAAACGGCTGCAGTTGTTGGTCAAAGGGCAGGAAGACAGCTACCACAGCTTGTGTCTGTTAATGTGCCCGTTTCATGTGGCTTTGCTTGTTGTTCTCGTGACAATAGTGAGACTAATTGTCAAAGAAGAAATTTGATTTTACATGCACCACATTGAGGATACAAACTATTAAGTTAAGCTGTTAATGACACCAGCTGTGATGAAACTGCATGTTTCTGTGTAATTTTGTGTTTCCATGAGCACATGAAGGGAAACTAAGGACAATAGAGCCGTTTTCAGAGCAACTGCATCGTGTCAGTAGAACTATTAGTATCACTACTATAACTGTAGTATTATAGTGTGACAATTCTAGTTTTATCTGTTCGTGTTATAGCACATTTAAACTGTCAAATTGATGGCCTTTATATAAGAAAACAACAGTAAAAAACCTCACTGCTTTTGTTTATAGTTGGACGGAAATGCAAAGGGGGAAGTCAGTAGCAGGAAGTAAGAAAGGAAGTCAGTCTTTGTTTTCCTCTAAGCAAAAGAGAAAAGAGGAGAGATTTTGAGTGAACACAACTTCTTTATGATCTGTGGCTTAGGTCTCACCACTTCCCCCCTAGATTCATTTGATACATTTAGCTGACTTAAAGAGCTCGTATTCACGTGGAAACTTGGAGAAATGCAGGATACAGATGTTCAGTGGCCAGAAAAATTAGCTGTACAGAAAATGTGGACCAAGTGTACAAATGTATGGCTGAACTAAATGTAGATGTTGACTTCTCTGCATTTCCTTGTTGGTTTTCATTTTGTTTTAGATTTCAAGCAGTATTTTGAATGTTATATTCAATATTTTTTGCTTATTCAAATTGAAAATTCTGTATAGAAGTCACATTTATCTAAAAAAGTGTTTGAAAAAAAGGCGCTAAAGCTTCTGGTCATGCATGTGCACAGACTCCAGGACATCCTCAAAGTACCTGCCTTTCAGTGACTTTTTTCTGCAGGACAATTTAAAAAAAAAATGTCCTTGGTTTTTTTTTTTGTAAGTTTTGAAACATCACTTCAGTTATTAGGATTTCATACAGCTGTATTTGAATTCTAATTGTGTGAAGTTGCGTAAGCTTCCATCCGTCCTCTGTCCACATGTGTGGCACAGAAACCAAATGATATGAACTCATCAACCTGCAGACCGGCAGTCGAATATATCTGGCTGATTTGGTTGCATGATTTACTGACAACACTGTCCTCTGAACCAGAAGTTAAACATCAAAAAACGACAAGCGTAAAAGGCAATAGGAGAGAAAACATTCATAAAAGAGAAAACTTGAGCCAGATCTTTATCCTTATCTCCTTTTATCTTCACATCTTCCTGCACTTACTGCACCTTGGAAGTGTGCAGCACAAAGCTTTAATGCCAACATTGAAATAGGCACATATGGAGCCGAGCGGCCCCTTTAAAGCAGCTGCTGTGAACAGAGCTGTAGATATGGTTGAAAACGGCTCTTTTGAACTCCATTTCTGTGGTATTTTCACAGAAACATCACAGAAATTTCGTTTAGATCTCAAAAACTTTCAGCTCTCGGGGGAACAAGTGATCTATTACTTTTGAGGAGTAATGAGCTTACAAAGGACTTGCAAAGGACTTGTAGACGTGTCCCACCTGTGTGTCAAACTGAGACATTACAGGTCAGAATCATGGCGTTGGATGGACACAAGGAGATTTCTGGAATGAGGTCTCATTTTTTTCTTGTATTAGATAAAAATAGCACAACACTGAAGATGCAAAAATGAAAATAACGAAAAATAAATAATACATGCGAAGCAGGGTTCACACCGTGTGATTGTTTTTTCTTGGCTAAGACGTCAAGAACAGTGCGTGCAGACTGTCCAAGGATGTAAACAAGGACTATTTCTAAAGGCTATTTTGACAGGAGCTCCAGTCTGCAGCTAGTCGGTTATGTTTACACCTTTCTGTCATGAAACACTGGGGCAGCACCACACCATGCTTGGTGGGAAAAACAAAACTATTTAAATGCTTTACAGTTCTTCTGTCCTAGGCTCTGCAGTCTAGATGGAACAATGAAGAAGCCCATGTGTCATCTTTCAGCAACCCAGTGAAGCGTTTGTAATCTAGCATTCTTGTTGGCATGTCTGTCCACCCTTCAAGTGTTACAGCCTGGAGGGAAATGGAAGGACAGAGCAATAAAGGTCACAAGCAATGATGGAGTACCATGCGATGGACTAGCGACCCATCCAGGGTGGACCTGCCTCTCTGTTATGAGCTGGGATCGGCTCCAGCAGACCCCCGTGACCCTGCAAAGGATAAAACGGGTATAGAAAATGGATGGATGTATGATGGTGTACTTTTTACGCACACAAGACAGACAGCTCTTGCCCCTGTAATCATTCGTACCTGTGTGTTTGCTATTTTAATTTCCTGGAGTTGAGTCCCCCAGGTGGCAGTGACCACTATCATCAACACTAACATGCATGTTTATGGACTGTGAGGATGTTGGAGAGAACCCACACAAGCACCGAGCAAAATAGAAACTCCACCACAGAATCAGACTCCTTCTCTCACTGAACAACACTGCTCTTGCAGAAAAAGATATGTCCTAATGAATGAGTTGTGCTTTATAAATGCTTTATAAATACATTTTACAAAGTCAGGGGTACAGGACAGGTCTACAGACCATCTCAGATTCTTTTTAGAATATTAATAATTATTCAAAAGAAACGTGCAACATGCTCATTGTGCAGATTAGGGAATTACGATGTAAAGAGATTTTCTTATCTCAATGGATTTTTCCTCGATAAATTAAGATTAAATAAAAACACAATTACGACACATAAGGGAATTCAACACAATTTAGCAACTTTATTTTAATATACTGCTCTAATAAGCAGGAAGCAATCACGCTATAATCGATCAGTTATAGGAAGGTACATATGCAAGTTGCCCTCTGCAATGATTGAAGCTACTTAATTGTAAAGTAAGGGGAGGCTGTTGAATAAAACATGAAATATGAAGCTACTAATACAGTTTTAGTTGAATACATCCATTGTTAAATTATAGATGTGGCTTTTATTCATATGTTAGATCTTTTTATTTAGAAAAAAACTGTGCTGATATATTAAAACTGCATTTAATACATATAATCCAAGTTATATTGGTATACATTAACATTATACGAAATACAAGATTAATGATTATGCAACTGTTCCACTGGTTCCAGGGGTGAAAATTTAAACTTAGTATCAAAAACGCTGACATCAGTGTAGACTTCCTTCTGCGTTGTTTAAACATTCCTGCTGTCTGCACTGTTGGCTTTCATCAAACTGAAGATCGCTGCAGAGTAAAACACAGAGTCCTCGTATCTCTAAGAGAAAAAATATACATTTATACAGCAATGCTAAGAGAGGTCAACAGTCTCATCCAACATTACGTTGTTGCAATAATGTGATCTTTACACATTACCTCTTGAATTTCTGGATCACCACAGGTCGTTACAGGATCTATTTTCAGTAACAGATGATTTTAGTAACAACAAATTAAATCCAGTGTTAGTACTTGCAAGTAACTAACTTGTAGATTGATGTATATAACTTTAGTTACCATTGAAACGACTGCAACTTTTCTTTTTGAGGGTGTAAACGAGGAAGGTTATTACAACAAGACTTGTTGTCAAAGCAGCACAAAGCAGACAGAGAATCATATTGGCCATTTGTAAATCCCACATGTCTGAGGGTGGAAAGAAATAGAGAGTATCTATCATCAAGTTTTTTTGTTGTTTTTTACTGATAAGATTACACAGTAGGATGAAGAGTCTAAAATAAGATTTAAAAACAAAATAAAAAATGTTATGGATTTTACCAGATCCTAACCATCATTATCATGTTGGACTGAAAAGAAAAATAACCACATACCTTTGATCTCCAGTTTAGCTCCGTTTCCAAATAATATGTGTCCACATGAGGCCACAGCACAGTAGTAAGTCCCAGCATCAGTGGAGCTGACGGTCTTGGAGAAGCTGTAGTCACATTTCTGAGCAGAGCGAGTCTCAGGACTACTGTTACAGTCTCCAGAACTGTTTTTATGAGCATAAATCAAACTAGGATGAGACTCATCTGATCCAGCTCTGAACCAGTACACATTTGATGGACATGTTTTCTTCTCAGAGTCAGAAAAGACTGAACAATCCAGAGTTATTTGTTCTCCTGGATGGACTGGATCAGATGGAGACACTTGAGAAACAGCAATTGTATCTGGTTCTGGTCCTGAAAAAGAAAAATGAAAAGAATTAGGAAGCATGTTTAATTTGCCTATTTATTACAAAACTATTATTTTAAAATATAATTTCATAATTAAGGATTTACTTTTGTTTACCTTTAATCCTCAGGAATTCTCCCTTCAAAAACAGCATGTCCAAGGCATAGACTTTAATACAAAAGTAAAGACCGGTATCATTCAGTTTAGTTTCCTTGATATGTAGAATAAAAGTTTGTTTCTCTTGTTTTGCAGTGATGTCAGGAGTTTTACTAGTGCTGTCACCATCAAGGGTGAATGTTGCTCCCAAGACTTCCGGCTGGTTTCCAGAAACAATTCTCATCCAATAGAAAGTTTCTACATTTGAAAGAGTCTTCTCACGAGGGCAGGTCAAGGTCACACTTTGTCCAACAGAAACGGTCTTTGTCCCAAATATATAATCATCTGTGCAACCTGGAAGATAACCGCCGAAAGAAATTTAACTCACTGTTAATTTATAAATGAGAAAAAGAGAGATTTCTAATGTACTTACATCCTTGTCTGATCACCAACAGAGCATAAATTAGGAAACACATCTTCAGATTAATCCACGAGAGGCTGCATTTAAATAAAAGCACATCCTGAGATGAGTTGGCTTCATATAACCGTGGCAAGAGGGAGTGGACAACTTTAAAACAATCTGATTGGACGTTTGTGGTTGACGTTTCACTGTCAACCACAGTGGAAATAATACGTGCCTTCTTTTGTTGCCTTTACACAACAAAAGCTTTTGTGAAATGTACGATGGTGATTTTCCATCACTCAAAAAAAAAATTACGGAGGATCAACAGACATCTCTTTTACAATATTTCTATATTTTTCTTGTAGTATGAAAGTTATTTCTTGAAAATAGTTTTGAAGAATAAAAATTACATTACTATTAAATGATGACAATAACCATTTGAAGAAGAACTTTTTCTTTGCTGTACAACATTATTTCTGCTACATTTTTTGTAGGTTATGGCTTTATTTCATAAAGCCTGAAACAGTTAGTTAGTGTGCTTTTATTTGACAGGAAGTACCATAAGGCTAGTTTAAGATAAACAGGTTCATGACCCCCACCTGCAAAGAGCAAAGGTCTTTGCAGGTCCTTGCAAAGTCTCCATGATTTATGTTGGGTGGGACTGACTCCTCTGCCAAGGCCCACCATGTCTCAGACAAGATCTTTGCCACTTACGCCACATCACAAATTTCCCAAGTCATAGTCAAAGTTCAAGTCAACTTGACTGTCAATTCAACTATACTTCCAGGACATGTAGAGAAACTGAAAGAGCATTTCCCTTGGGCCAGGGTGCGATATAAACAAAAACAAATTAAACTGCCAAGGTCTTCCTTACAGGAGGCAGGGTCTCCCAAGCCTCTGCAGAGTCATCTCTACTCTGGTCTTGAATGTCTTAGCCCAGGTCTTCATCGCTGCTATGGAAACCTCATGCTCAAGTCTTTGTTACTGTCAGAGGATTCCAAGCTTCCTCCCACCTGTCGTCTACAGTCCCAGCCTCTACGGTTGCAGCCCCAGTCCTGACTCTTGAACAGTGGTTGTGGAAAGGGATTATCTGGTGGTTGAGGCTGGTGTAGGTAACGTGCTGCGAGTCCACCAAGGTGGTTAACAGCCTCTCTAAAATCATCTGAAATGCTTTTAGTCTCAGATATTTTACAGTATTCAAATCTGAAACATCAAGTAAAGGTCCAGATCCACCCAAATGTTTTGCTCTTCCTCTTCGTTTATGTGTTCATCGGTTCTTTTTGTTTTCCTGATTTCCTGTCCCTCGTGCGAATCCCCTGAAGATTACAACTGGCCAAATCTACATAGAAAATCACCACCCTTCATTTGAATATAAGAAAATGAAGTAAAAAGAGCCCTGAAATAAAAGTGGCAATGCAAAATATTCATGAAATGAATAAATATACCATTATGAAATAATTTGTCATGAAATGTATAAGTTGTTTTATTTTTTATTTTAAAAATATATCCATCCATCCATCCATCCATCCATTCAATTTCATGGTCAGGGGAGCAGCAGTCTGAGCAGAGATACCCAGACTTCCCTCACCCATAGAGATATAGAGGAGACATAGTCCTGGGTCTCCTCCCAGTGGGACATGCCTGGATCACCTCTCTAGAGAGGCATCCAGGGGGCCAGGAGAGCAACTGAATCCGAAAGAATCGTTGTGCTTGAATGAACCAATTTGATGAAAAACTTCAATGCTTCCTGAGGCTTCAGCTTCCCGTCTCTAGTGCCAGGTCCCCTTTTTTAGACCCATAAGCCCCTCCCATTGGGCGTGACGTTTCAATTACCAATTAATCGGGACGAACTGGGTCATGAAGCGCACCTTTCCTGTGGCCAGTCCCATGAAAATGTATGTTTATTACACTGAAGTGCACCCCTGGATGAACAACCTAAACGAACGGAAATGGGGGAGTTTCAGTTGCCATAAATTTACACGGACGTGTGTGTGTGTGTGTGTGTGTGTGTGTGTGTGTGTGTGTGTGTGTGTGTGTGTGTGTGTGTGTGTGTGTGTGTGTGTGTGTGTGTGTGTGTGTGTGTGTGTGTGTGTGTGTGTGTGTGTGTGTGTGTGTGTGTGTGTGTACATGTAGATGTAGATGTGTTGCCTTCCACGTCTCATCCCCGCAGAGTGGGCTCTGTGCTCTAGTGACGGCCTGCTCCGTCACAATGGCTTTTCACCAACTGCTGTGTTTTATGTGCTGCTGGATATTGTGTGTTGGTAAATGAGTCCTGCTGCAGTGAGTTTTGAGTCTAAAATACTTTTAAAACCCAATTTGTGACAGAAAAACACATTGGTTAAAGAAGGGATGGGACTAACGTCTGGCTTGTTTGGGTCAGGGACATCGATGTGACGTGATGTTTCCAGAAATGTAAAACACGTTGTGTTACAACTAGGGCTAGGACTCGATTAAAAAAAATAATTGAATTAATTACAGGCTTTGTAATTAATTAATTGCAATTAATCGCAATTTGATCGCATATCAATTTTAGACCTGAGAACAATGAGATTTCCGTTTTTTGTATACGAGTGAATGATTGACTAGTGAAAACATATGTTCAATTTATGAAACAGTTTATTTTTATCAAGGTGGTGCTTCACCAAGAACAAATCAGTGCAATTTGCTATAAAGTGCAGTAAATTAAATATATGCAGTATGCACATTGAATGAGACAGGTAGCCAATAGTCAAGGACCTTCTGTAAACAACACTTAAATGTAACAAAATACTTTCAACTGTTTCAAGTACATTCCAGAACATGGAAACACATTAGAAAACAGAGCACGCTTCCATCCATCCGTTTTTTAAAACAAAAGTTCCCATCCACGGGACCAACGAGACCCTTTTCGTCTGCGACTTCATTCATCTTTAACGTGTGTGGTAACAACTTAGCTTGTGTTATGACGACGGCCGCACTTTGCTGTAACACTCGATGCACATTGGTTGCAGAACCTTGAGAGAGAGAGTTGTAAAACGCTTTGATCTCACCGCGGAGCTTACAATGGGAGTCGACGTAAGTGTCATAACTCTCTCGGTGCGTCCGAAATGCCACACTAAAAAGTATATACTAAAAAGTATACTTAAGTTCGGCACACTTTTGAGTAAATATCAGTAAATATCATTAGGGTGGAAGTATGCGATTTCGGACGCAGCCTCTCTCTCTCAAGGGGTCTGGTTGGTTGGTGCGCCGTCCGTGTGAAAGTCGTCCTGTGAGAAACGTTCTGAGGGGAAAAAACTAATGCGATTAAAATGCGCTATTTCTTCTAGCGCGCTATTTTTTCTGTAATTAATTAATCGAAATTAACGCACTAAAGTCCCAGCCTTAGTTACAACTAATGAGATCAGGAAAAATGCGCAAGAACGTTTACAAAACACTAATTAGGGCAGTGCGAAGGCCCTATTGTATCTGTAGGAATTTTTTTCTCGTTTTTCTCATTATTAGGGCCCGAGCACCTTCAGTGCGAAGGCCCTATTGTATCTGTAGGAATTTTTTTTCTTTCTTTCTTTCTTTTTTCTTCTGACGAAAGGAGGGCCTTTTTGCCCCCCTAAACGTGCCCAAAAAGTCACCAAATTTGGCATGCAAGTCAGGCCTGGCAAAAAATTTGATATTTAATGGTTTACATTAATGGGCGTGGCAAAATGGCTCAACAGCGCCCCCTTGAAAACTTTGTGCATCAAGCCCCACAATACGGTTTGACGTACATGCACGAAAATCGCTACACACCTGTATCAGTACACAACTTAAAGAAAAGTCTCTTGGCGACATGGCCGAAACTGAACAGGAAGTCAGCCATTTTGAATTAATCGTGTCACTTTGGCGCAATTTATGCCATTCCTTCGGCAATTAATACGGCCCGAACCGTAACGTGCACCCAGGTGTGTTATACATCAAAATGTGCGTCTCCCTCCTGCGACAACACGCATTACTTTTCTCTTTCAAAAGCGTTACCGTGGCGACGCTAGACGCCAAAAAGCGCGCCCACCCTTCATCTGGTTGGTTCAGACAGAAAAAACTTTGTGCCTCAAGCCCCATAATACGGTTTGACGTACATGAATGAAAGTTGGTACATTCCTGTATCATGTCGCAACTAAAAGAAAAGTCTCTTGGCGCCATGGCCGAAACCGAACAGGAAGTCGGCCATTTTGAACATTCTGAATTAATTGCGTAATTTTGGAGCAATATATGCCATTCCTTCGAGAGTTCATTCAGCCCGAACCGTATCGTGAACCCAGATGTGTTATACATCAAAATGTGCGTCTCCATCCTGCGACTACACGCATTACTTTTCTCTTTCAAAAGTGTTACCGTGGCGACGCTAGACGCCAACAAGCGGACCCCCCCTTCATGTGATTGGTCCATATTTGATAGTTCCCCAAAAGGCACCAAATTTGGCATGCAAGTCAGGCCTGGCGATAAATTTGATCTTTCATGGTTTGCATTAATGGACGTGGCAAAATGGCTCAACAGCGCCCCCCGGAAAACATTGTGCCTCAAGCCCCACAATACGGTTTGACGTACATGCACGAAAATCGCTACACACCTGTATCATGTCACAACTAAAAGAAAAGTCTCTTGGCGCCATGGCCAAAACCGAACAGGAAGTCGGCCATTTTGAATAAATTGTGTAATTTTGGCAAAATTTATGCCATTCCTTCGGCAGTTAATTCAGCCCGAACCGTAACGTGCACCCAGGTGTGTTATACATCAAAATGTGCGTCTACATCCTGCGACACCACGCATTACTTTTCTCTTTCAAAAGTGTTACCGTGGCGACGCTAGACGCCAAAAGGCGCGCCCCCCCTTCATGTGATTGGTCCATATTTGATAGTTCTCCAAAAGTCACCATATTTTGCATGCAAGCCAGACTTGGCGATAAATTTGATATTTCATGGTTTGCATTAATGGGCGTGGCCTAACGGCTCAACAGCGCCCCCTAGAATACTTTTATCTGCCATAACTTTTGAATGGTTTGACATAGGAAGTTGTGGGTGGTGTCATGGGACTCTGTAATGAGTCCTTAAGCTTCGTTGGCCTGAATTAGCCCCGCCCCTTCTTCTGATTGGTTGTCCCGATTTCCTGCTATAACATTGGAATGGTTTGACATAGAGAGTCGTGGGTGGTGTCATCAGATTCTGTATGGAGTCCTTGACCTTCATTGGCCAGAATTAGCCCCGCCTCTTCTTCTGATTGGTTGTCCCTTTTTTCTGCTATAACTTTTGAATGGTTTGACATAGGAAGTCGTGGGTGGTGTCTTTTCTGATATGCTTATGGGGGGCGGTGGCCGTGAGTGCGAGGGCCCGTTCATCGCTGCTTGCAGCTTTAATTTTATTTTATTTTTTTCCGACGAAATGAGGGCCTTTTTGCCCCGCTAAACGTGCCCCAAAATTCAAATTCAAATTCGGGGGGACCTGGACCACAGGCCAGCACGCAGCTCCCGAAGCTCCGGCCTGCAAACATGCACAAAAGAGAAAAAAGGGGGCCAGCACAAGAGACTACAGGAGCGATGGACAAAAATGATAGCTATGAGATACTTATAATAAAGGAGAGGAAGGGAAGAGGAGAGGAGAAGAAGGGTGAGAGGCACCGCCCAGTGGATTATGTTGGTGCCCCCCTGCAGCATAGGCCTATAGCAGCATATCTACCGCGAAGCTATGTTTGAGACTAACTATTATAGTCTTGTTCTATAGCTGCAACTATGACTACTGACTCTAACACACTAGAGTTTACACTACCTAGAGATTTACCAACACTAGTTAGAGGTTTACTAAACACTTACTATAGGCTTTACTAAACAGAAAGGTTTTAAGTTTAGTTTTAAAGGTGGAGGTGGTGTCAGCCTCCTTAACCCAGATTGGAAGTTGGTTCCATAGTAATGGTGCCTGATAGCAGAACGCCCGCCCTCCAAATCTACATTTGGATACTCTAGGAACTACGAGTACACCTGCCCTCTGAGAGCGGAGAGCTCTGCCAGGAAGATAAGGCACTATCAGGTCTTGCAAATAATGCGGAGCTAAGCCGTTTTGGGCTTTATATGCAAGTAATAAAATTTTAAATTGGATTCTGAATTTTACAGGTAGCCAATGGAGCAACGCTAACACTGGAGAGACGTGGTCTCTCCTGCTGATTCCTGTCAGTACACGTGCTGCTGCATTCTGGATCAGCTGGAGCCTATTCAGCAAATTACTTCCTGCTAATATCACATTACAGTAATCTAGTCTAGAAGATACAAACGCATGAACTAGTTTTTCTGCATCACTCTGCGAGAGGATTTTCCTAATTTTTGCAATATTACGGAGATGGAAAAACGCTATTTTACAAACCTGATTAACATATGGTTTAAACGACAAATCCTGAAAACAACACCAAGGTTTCTCACAGTTGCACTGGAAGCCATCGCAACACCATCTAATCCCTTCCTAAGATGCTCTGGAAGAATGATAACCTCTGTTTTATCTGAATTTAAAAGCAAGACATTTCTGGACATCCAGTCCTTGATGTCCCTAAAACATGCCTGAAGTTTAACCAACGGTTCTGTCTCATCCGGCTTCATAGACAAATAGAGCTGCGTATCATCAGCATTACAATGAAAGTGTATGCCGTGATTCTGGATTATACTTCCCAATGGCTGCATGTATAAACTGAACAAGATTGGCCCTAGCACTGAACCCTGCGGAAGACCATAACAGACCCTTGACTGTTCTGAAGAAACCTCATGTACATGAACAAACTGGAACCTGTCAGATAGATATGATTTAAACCAACATAGAGCTGTCCCTTTAATCCCAACAACATGCTCTAACCTGTGCAGTAAAATGCCATGATCTACAGTGTCAAAAGCAGCACTGAGGTCAAGTAGAACCAGTATGGACACTAATCCCTTATCTGAGGCCATGAGAAGGTAATTCGTGACACAAACCAGTGCTGTCTCTGTGCTATGATGCATTGTGAACCCTGACTGAAAGACTTCAAACAGATCATTTCTATACAAATAGTCACATAACTGGCTTGAAACTGCCTTTTCCAGAATTTTAGATACAAATGGAAGGTTGGAAATTGGTCTATAATTAGCTAAGGTGTCTGGGTCAAGAGAAGGTTTTTTAAGTAAAGGTTTAATTACTGCAACTTTGAAAACCTGTGGTACATATCCTAAGTTTAGGGATAGGTTGATTTGGTCTAGTATTGTCGCAACAATAAGAGAAAAAACATTTTTGAATAGTCGAGTCGGGATGGGGTCTAACATACATGTGGTTGACTAGCTCTATTGACGAGTGAGGTCAGCTCAGGGAGGTCTATAGGATCAAAACAGTCTAGAGTCAAGTCAGAGCCTAGGGAAGTTGCTAAAGCTGAAGAAACGCCCACAACCGGCTGGTTGATTTCTTCTCTAATGCCGCGTTCCATTTGTCCTCGGAAGTCGGAATTTCCCAGTTCCCAGTCGGAATTTTCAACTGGAACGCCCCTCGAAGTGGGATTTCCTACTGGGAAAGTGGGAGAAGCTTCACCACCCCTGAGTTACCATTCCAAGATGGCTGCCATTCCCAGTTCCCAGTTCCGATTTCCGAGGTAAATGGAACGCAGCATAATTCTCGTGATTTTAGAGCAGAAAGCAGAAAATATCACTCCTGCTCTCTGTAATTATATCGTTTACTAACAGAGACTTGGAGCTTAACCATCGTATATTTAGTAGTCTGCATCTAATTTTTCGGTCTCTTATTGGTACCAAATGTGCATTGGTTTTAATTTTTACAAGGTTTTTTTGGTTAACGCCTCCAAAACGCTGTACCTGGTGAACTTTTGGAGGGCGGGGAACTGCAACCACTTCTATTTTGCTAGGCATATGGTTAGAGTCGCCAATTACATCATGTAATCCTATAGTTTTAGAGTCGCCAATTACATAATGCAATCCTACAGTTTTATTGGCAGGCGTTGGTCCTCGAGAAGCAGCAGAGAAGTGTGTTAGACTGCAGCTCTGCATCCTGGCCTGGACCCTGCATTGTCAGGGGGAGTGTCTAATAAAACTGGCCAGATTACTAGAGACAAGAGCTGCACCATCCCGGGTGGGATGAAACCGTCTCTTCTAATCAGACCGGGCTTTCCCCAGAACGCCTCCCAATTGTCAATGAAGGCCACGTCGTTTTCTGAACACCAACGCGACAGCCAGCGACGGAGCGAGAGCATGCGGCTAAACATGTCATCGCTGGTCAGATTGGGGAGGGGACCAGAGAAACCTACGGAGTCTAACATACTTTTGGCGTAGTTACACACCAAGACAATATTCATTTTAGTTACTTCCGACTGGCGAAGACGGGAGTCATTAGCTCCGACATTGATGATAACTTTACCAAATTTACAATTACTCTTTGCCAGCAGCTTCAAATTTGCTTCAATGTCGCCCGCCCCCGGGATGCACCTAACTACAGTATGGTCGCTGGAGTCGGCCTCACTTTTTCTGCCATAAATTTTGAATGGTTTGACATAGAGAGTCGTGGGTGGTGTCATCTGACTCTGTATTGAGTACTTGACGTTCATTGGCATGAATTAGCCCCGCACCTTCTTCTGATTGGTCGATATTTGATAGATCCTATTTTCTGCAATAACTTTTGAATGGTATGACATACAGAGTTGTGGGTGGTGTCATCGGACTCGGTTTTGACTCGTTCACCTTAATTGGTGAAAATTTGCCCGCCCCTTCTTCTGATTGGTTGATATTTGATAGTTCCTATTTTCTGCCATATTTTTTGAATGGTTTGACATAAAGAGTCATGGGTCGTGTCATCAGACTTAGTTTTGAGTCCTTGACCTTTATTTGTGACAATTGCATGCATGAGGGCCCGTTCTTTGCTGCTTGCAGCTTTAATTGGAACTGCATTCGTGTTTCTCTTCTCCTCTTTCCTACTGTTATCCCTTTTCTCACCTAATGAAAGGACATCTGTCTACCCATGTGTTGTTTGTTTGTTTGTTTGTTTGTTTGATTGTTGAAATTGCACCGTGTCAGGACGCTAATTCAATGATAAAGAATCTTAAGGGAGAATAAATAATAGGCACCTTACATGATAAAGATTTTAATGGATAGTTATGATCAAAGTACTGGTTAAAAGGTCATTAAACTTGGCTGTGCACTCCCCAAAAGTTGAGGGACATGCGGTTAACACTTTTTTTTAATTGTTAGAACTCAGGCAGTAGACACCAAGTGATCGTGACATGAAACACTCTTTGATCCTGACTTTGCTTTTAGAGCTTCATTATCAGGTAACTCCAAAAAAACCTAAACTCATCTAAATGATCACTTAAATGGCCTGATTCTTCTTCATCCATCTATCCTTCCTGGTTCCTATGCAGCCTGAAACTTGCTCTGCAAAGTTTCTCTAAGGTCCCATTTACACCTGGTGTTAACATGTGTTTGATTAGTGCTTATTAAAAAAAATAATAATAAAACATTTGGGGTCATAGAGAAAACATTGGGGGGAAAAGTGACTTTTTTCACATTTGTTTTGACTTTAATTTCTTTTCAGACATGAACCCAACATATGTGCTGTTGGTCTCTATTGTGCACTTTATGATTTGGCGCTCTTGTTTCCGTGCTTTTATTTATTAGTGCATTCTGTCAAATTTTTAAATATTATGGTTATTATGTCTTATTTAAATTAATCTTAATATTGTATCTGCTTAGCACTTTACCTGCCCAGGGACTACAGGCGGAAATTAGCAATTGTTCTATAACCTGGCTCAAAGCATCTCTTCTTGTTTTACAAGATTAATGTTTTTTTTTGTGCATTGTCCCTGTTTTAAATAAATAAATTCAATCAAAAATTTCCTGTTTTTCTTTTAGTCAGACTTATTTCATTAAGAGCCAGCGACATGTTCCATAAAAGGTTAATATGGAAACAATTAAGTGCTAGTTGAGTAAAAATACTTTCAAACAGGTTATAAACAGGTGCTTGTACAGTAGTGGTGACTTTACACAAAAGCAGGATCCATAAATGGCAGAATCTATGAGGGGCATAAACAGGGCCCACTCAGGACGTCAACCACAAAGCAAGGCACGGTTAAGATTACTGAAATATTTAAAAATAAATGTCTCTATTACGTGTACAAGTATGGGGGGGGGGCAGTTTGGTGTTTTCTCCTCTTTGCTCCTGCTCCTCTCTCTCTCCCTCCATTCTGTCTCATACTCACAGGTCCAGCCCATTCCCTCCACTCGGTTCCACCTCTCTCCACCGGTTTGGCCTCCACTCAGCGGTCCCACCAATCATCTCAGCTCGTCACAATATATAGAGCACCTGTGTCTCAGCCATCCGGCTCTTCTCCTCCAGCTGCAACCCTCCTGTGCTCCAAACAGCCAACAGTCTCAGTACTTTGTTTAATTCCCAGTTCTTAGTTTGTTCAGTCCTCAGTTAACCTTCCCCAGCAGTGCATTTTCAGTTTGCAATCATGCCTTACCAAAAAGCTCCAGTTTGGTCTCATCTGTCCAAAGGACATTCTCCCAGAAGCTTTGTGGCTTGTCAACATGCATTTTTACAAATTCCAGTCTCGCTTTTTTATGGCACATCAACTCTATGTTCATAGACTCAAAAACCAAGCATACGAAGAAAAGAACACTGTCCCTATGGTGAATGGAGGAGGATGGAGCATGGAGGAGGCTCAGTAATGTTTTGGGGCTGCTTTGCTGCATCCTGCACAGGGTGTCTTGAATGTGTGCAAGGTAAAATGAAATCTGAAGACTATCAAGGCATTCTGGAGAGAAATGTGCTGCCTAGTGTCAGAAAGCTTGGTCTCAGGCGCAGGTCATGGATCTTCCAACAGGACAACGATCCAAAACACACAGCCAAAAACACCCAAGAATGGCTGAGAGAAAAGCGTTTGACTATTCTAAAGTGGCCTTCCATGAGCCCAGATCTGAATCCCATTGAACATCTGTGGAAGGAGCTGAAACATGCCATTTGGAGAAGACACCCATCAAACCTGAGACAACTGGAGCAGTTTGCTCATGAGGAGTGGGCCAAAATACCTGTTGACAGCTGCAGAACGCTCATTGACAAATACAGAAATCGTTTAATTGCATTGATTGCCTCAAAAGGTTGTGCAACAAAATATTAAGTTATGGGTACCATCATTTTTGTCCAGCCCTATTTCATTAGTTTGTTTTTTTTATAATTATGTTAATCAACAATTCAAAAGTAATGGCTGATTTTGATTATTTAATTTTCAATAAATTTTTATTTATTGTTACTTTTGTAAGTTTCAAGTGATTTCAGTGAGAATTGGGGTTTTTTCCTTCTTTGACTGAGGGGTACCAACAATTTTGTCCACGTGTGTATATGGTTCATTGTTTTACATTGAGCTGCTTAAAAAAACAAGGAATCTTAAGTTAGTTTTTACAAGTGTAAAGTTGGGGACTACATTGTGTTTGTATTTATGAAGGAATGTTACATTCAGGTCAAAAGCTTTTTTTGTGGAAAGTTGAATAAACATTGGCATAAACCAAGCATATTTGCCCTTTCTCATGTTGTTAACAGTATTAATTGCGATTAATATGCGATTAATCGTGAGTTAACTATGGACAACATGCAAAAATTCGTTTGACAGCCCTAATATATATATATACTGTATATATATATATATATATATATATATATACACTTTCCAGGTTTTTTCCAATGCTAAAACATCTTGTTATATGATCTAGAATTAAAGTGCAGGAGAATCTTATTCTTTCTCATTAAGGACTCAATAGAACTTGACCAGGTTTCATGTGCACACAAACACGTAATATGTCTCACTGCATTTCCCGTATATGCTTTTCATGAGAATTGGTAGCAACGAAGAGCTTCAGTCAATCTGATTCAAACAGCTTTTATACAAGTAACACACTACGTCTTTTAAAAGTGAACACATCATGATGGGCACATCATTAAATACAATGCTGTTAATAAATGCACATCTACATTGAGTAAATTGTTTTTATTCATGTCTTGTTTCATTGTTAATTTGGCTTTTATTTATATATATATATATATATATATATATATATCAGTCATTCATGAGAAGAAATAGCACATGTACAAACTTTAACAGTATAACTGTTGAAAAAACCTGTAGGATTAAATACACTCAAGAATAACTTAATTCTGAAGAGCACTAAACTAAATGTTGCTAACACAATAAATTAACCTCAGCTCTAAAAGGCTTTGAAAGACTAAAAGCAATGAATTTAAATATTTCTGCGATCACCTTTTTCATATATAAAACAATTTTAAGAATAGAAATAACCGAAGTGGAAAACCTTTTGGACACCAGATTTGCAAAAAGGTGCGTCGGAGGAGGAAAGCAGCAGCCAAACTTAACAAGAAAACTCCCGCACACCTTCTTCTCAATGTTCACTTATTAAGAATAGAAATTTAAAAAAATAAAACACTATAGTACGCTTTTAATATCATGCATTCAGTAGTTTGAATGACGTAAAGCTGTAAATTCCAGAGGTGAGACAGACAAGCTTCAGTTGTGCTCAAACACTTTTTTTTCACACTTTGTCACAAGAAAAATAAATGAATATATTAAACTCTAACATCGCTGTAGATTATCTCCTGTGGTCTTTGTACATGTCTTCTCTCGGCTCTGCCAGCTTTCCGCTTGGAGAAGGCCGTTTCTGAATAAACCAAGGAGTCCTCGTTCCTCTGAGGAAAAATAGTGATTCAATTTAAAAAAGAATGTTATGACCAGGCAGCTTTATATAAACATGTTTTCTTAAATCTCTGATGATCTTTACCTCTTGAATTTGCCGATCACCACAGGTCGTTACAGGATCTATTTTCAGTAACAGATGATTTTAGTGTCAACAATTTAAATCCAGTGTTAGTATTTGCAAGTAACTAACTTGTAGATAGATGTATATAACTTTAGTTACCATTGAAATTACTTTTCTTCTTGAGGGTGTAAATGAGGAAGCTTATTACAACAAGACTTGTTGTCAAAGCAGCACAAAGCAGACAGAGAATCACATTGGCCGTTTGTAAATCCCACGTGTCTGAGGGTGGAAAGAAATAGAGAGCACTTATCATCAAGTTTTTGTTTGTTTGTTTTTTTACTGATAAGATTACACAGTAGGATGAAGAGTCTAAAATAAGATTTAAAAACAAAATAAAAAATGTTGTGGATTTTACCAGATCCTAACCATCATTATCATGTTGGACTGAAAATAAAAATAACCACATACCTTTGACTTCCAGTTTAGCTCCGTTTCCAAATAATATCTGTCCACATGAGGCCACAGCACAGTAGTAAGTCCCAGCATCAGTGGAGCTGGCGGTCTTGGAGAAGCTGTAATCACATTTCTGAGCAGAGCGAGTCTCAGGACTACTGTTACAGTCACCAGAACTGTTTTTATGAGCATAAATCAAACTAGGATGAGACTCATCTGATCCAGCTCTGAACCAGTACACATTTGATGGACATCTTTTCTTCTCAGAGTCAGAAAAGACTGAACAATCCAGAGTTATTTGTTTTCCTGGATGAACTGGATCAGATGGAGACACTTGAGAAACAGCAATTGTATCTGGTTCTGGTCCTGAAAAAGAAAAATGAAAAGAATTTGGAAGCATGTTTAATTTGCCTATTTATTACAAAACTATTATTTTAAAATATAATTTCATAATTAAGGATTTACTTTTGTTTACCTTTAATCCTCAGAAATTCTCCTTTCAAAAACATCATGTCCAAAGCATAGACTTTAATACAAAAGTAAAGACCGGTATCATTCAGTTTAGTTTCCTTGATATCTAGAATAAAAGTTTGTTTCTCTTGTTTTGCAGTGATGTCAGGAGTTTTACTAGTGCTGTCACCATCAAGGGTGAATGTTGCTCCCAAGAGTTCAGGCTGGTTTCCAGAAACAATTCTCATCCAATAGAAAGTTTCTACATGTGAAAGAGTTTTCTCACGAGGGCACGTGAAGGTCACATTTTGTCCAACAGAAACGGTCTTTGTCCCAAATATATAATCACCTGTGCAACCTAGAAGATAACCACCGAAAGAAATTTAACTCCCTGTTAATTTATAAATGAGAAAAGGAGAGATTTCTAATGTACTTACATCCTTGTCTGATCATCAACAGAGCATAAATTAGGAGACACATCTTCAGATTAATCTACGAGAGGCTGCATTTAAATAAAAGCACATCCTGAGATGAGTTGTCTTCATATAACCGTGGCAAGAGGGAGTGGACAACTTTAAAACAATCTGATTGGTCTTTGTTATTTGACGTTTTTCTGTCAACCACAGTGGAAATAATACGTGCCTTCTTTTGTTGCCTTTACACAACAAAAGCTTTTGTGAAATGTACAATGGGGATTTTCCATCACTCAAAAAAGTAAACTCTACGGAGGATCAACAGACATCTCTTTTACAAGTTATTTCTATGAAAATTGTTTTGAAGAATAAAAATTACATTACTATTAAATGATGATGATAACCATTTGAAGAAGAACTTTTTCTTTGCTGTACAACAATATTTCTTTTTTTTCTGCTGTATTTTTTGGAGGTTATGGCATTATTTCATAAAGCCTGAAACAGATAGTTAGTGTGCTTTTACAGTTTTTCACAATTGTTTAAACACATTTATTGGAACATTAGACACAATGTGCACAACCTGAAACTCATGTTTCAGGTGGCTGAACCAATCCTGCTGAACTCCAAGCACATTTACTGCTCTAGACTCAAATTCCCATTCCATACCACACATTTCTCACAACACTACACACAATTCCCAATATCCTGCACACTCTTCCTGAATTCCCTCTCTTGTTGTTCACACAGAACACACAGTCAATCACATTTCTAAACTCCAAAGGCTGTTGTGCAATATGCAATCAGCAATTTGCCATTGAATTCCTATTCATTGATGAAGCGGGGTTCAACCTTGTAAAAAGAAGGCGCCGAGGGAAGAATATCATCGGCCAGCGTGCCATCACAGAGGACCCTGGCCAACGTGGAGGGAACATAACAACGTGTGCTGCCATCAATCACCACAGCGTCCTCCATCACCATGCCACCCTTGGCCCCTACAACACTGCACTTCTTCTAGCATTCCTGGACCAGCTCTACAACATCATTGTCCAGCCAGACCAGATGGAGGACACAGAGGTGGTCAGGTTGGTTGTTATCTGGGACAATGTCAGTTTCCATCAGTACAGTACAGTATTTGAGTCCAAATACTGTACTGTAAAAATATTATTTGTTGTTACAGTAAAGAATTGTGTGTTGTTTTCTATTTGAGTAGCCTATATATATGAATACTATATGGTGATATATTCCATCCAACAGCTGAAGGTGTAACACTGAACATACAAATGCATGATTCTACTGAGGCATTCATATAGTGTTTTCCATTCATACTATAGTGTTTTCCATTCTGCACATCAGTGTTCAGTGGGTGCTTAGAAATGTCTACTAAAATGATGTATGTGTTTGGCATTTGAGAAGGAAATACCATTTAGTGAAGAGTTAACACTGTTTTGAGGGTAGAGTGTGCTTTTGCAAGAGAAGTGTAGGATTTTGCATTTTTTGTGTGAGTTTTGTAATTTTTGTTTAGAGTTTTGAGAAAGTGAGGTAGTCTATCAGTAAATGTGTTTAAACAATTGTGAAAAACTGTATTTGAAAGGAAGTAGCATAAGGCTTGTTTACAGTAAGATAAACAGGTACATGATCCCCACCCACAAAGAGCAAAGGTCTTTGCAGGTCCTTGCAAAGTCCCCATGATTTATGTTGGGTGGGATTGACTCCTCTGCCAAGGCCCACCATGTCTCAGACAAGAGCTTTGCCACTTACGCCACATCACAAATTTCCCAAGTCATAGTCAAAGTTCAAGTTCAACTCCACTGTCAATTCAACTATACAATCAGGACATATAGAGAAACTGAAAGAGCATTTATCTTGGGCCACGGTGGGATATAAACAAAAACAAAGAAAACTGCCACTGTCTTCATTACAGAAGGCATGGTCTCCCAAGCCTCTGCAGAGTCATCTCTACTACTCCGGTCTTGAATGTCTTAGCCCAGGTCTTCATCGCTGCTATGGAAACCTCATGCTCAAGTCTTTGTTACTGTCAGAGGATTCCAAGCTTCCTCCCACCTGTCGTCTACAGTCCCAGCCTCTACTGTTGCAGCCCCAGTCCTGGTCCTTGAACAGTGGTCGTGGAAAGGGATTCTCTGGTGGTTGAGGCTGGTGTAGGTAACGTGCTGCGAGTCCACCAAGGTGGTTAACAGCCTCTCTAAAATCATCAGAAATGCTTTTAGTCTCAGATGTTTTACAGTATTCCAATCTGAAACATCCAGTAAAGGTCCAGGTCCACCCAAATGTTTTGCTCTTCCTCTTCGTTTATGTTTTTATCGGTTTTTGTTGTTTTCCGGATTTCGTGTCCCTCATGCAAATCCCCTGAAGATTACAACTGGCCAAATCTACATAAAAAACGACCACCCTTAATTTGAATATAAGAAAATGAAATAAAAAGAGCCCTGAAATAAAAGTGGCAATGCAAAATAAAAGTGTAATGAAATGAATAAATATACCATTATGAAATAATTTGTCATGAAATGTATAAGTTGTCATTTTAAAAATATATCCACCCATCCATCCATCCATCCATCCATCCATCCATCCATCCATCCATCCATCCATCCATCCATCCAGTTTCATGGTCAGGGGGGCAGCAGTCTGAGCAGAGATACCCAGACTTCCCTCACCCCAGGCCAGCCAAGAGACATAGTCTCTCCAGCGTGTCCTGGGTCTCCTCCCAGTGGGACATGCCTGGATCACCTCCCTAGAGAGGCATCCAGGGGGCCAGGAGAGCAACTGAAGCCCCAAGAATCTTTGTGCTTGAATGAACCAATTTGATGAAAAGCTTCAATGCTTCCTGAGGCAGTGTTGTGCAAGTTCATACCTCTCGTGAACTAGTTCAAAGTTCAGTTCACATAGTTTAAAAATGAACAGTTCAAGTTCAAAGTTCACCATTTTCATTTTGAACTAGTTCAAGTTCAGTTCATTTCAATATTTTTAGCTGAGAAGAACAAATGAAACGCCACCCTATCCTAAACTGTTCATTGTATACAATCATGTATTGTCCTAGTGGAATATCATGCTATTTAGCGTATGCATGTTCATACTCTGCAAAAGCCACAATTATAGTGTCATGTCTTGCAATCAATTATACGAGACCTTACATTCTATCACACAAAATTGATTAAGTTATTGCTTATAGCACAAAGGATGTGGACAAAGGATCATTTTTGTTTTGCTTTATTCAACTGTTGCAACAATATTGTTCCTCTAGAAAAAGAATGAATTTAAGACATTCCAACAACATAAAAAACGTTTGACTCACCAGAATGTTGTTTTTACTCTTTAGCAACTAAAACAACCCCTGTAGAACTACAGTAGGTGTTCATCTGTAATGGGAATGTGAACACTTCCCCAAAACAAACATAAAATACATGTGCTCTTATTTTTCTATGTTCACCAGCAAGGAAAAAAAATGCTCTAAAGTCCTGAAATATTGTTTAGACACTTTAACAAAAACTAGTATCATACTGCATTTGAACAACAGAAAATATATTTATGGTCTCCAGGATGCTTCTTTTTAAAACTCTTAATTAAATGAATCACCCTTGTAGAACTAGGTGGTGCTCTGTGTCACTCACTCTTAACATTAGTTTCCAAAAAAAACAAATATGAAGAAAAAGGCTCCTATTTTTCTAAAATGAATGAATGCAATTAAACGTCCTGACAAAAGACACAATGTTGGATAAGCAGTCCACTCTTAAGTCCACAGACTAGGCCTACTGTTTGCAGTAAAGTCCAGTCAGACTACTTTTTTTTGTTTGCATTTAAAAGCAGTTGCTTCTCAAAGTTGGCATCTCCCAATCTGTTTCGTCTGGGCCTAAATATCTGGCCTCCAGAACTGAAGAGCCTCTCTACTGGAGCGCTTGAAGGGAGTGCTGTGTTGTATTTGATGAACAGCTGTTTCAGTTTGGGCAGGAGCATGTACTCAGTAAAATCATCAGAGGTCTGTGCATCCAGGTAGATGTCCACCTCAGATTTGTTGATGCTTGATGGGATGCGGTTGAACTTGAAAAAGGATGAAGCACTGCTTTTCCTCTGAAGATCATCAGAGGTCTGGGCTTGATCAGAGTCGTTAGGCACATCAACAGATTGCAACTCTTGTTTCAGCATCACTCGGTATTGCAAGCGCTTAATCTCGTCCTCCACCCAGTCCATCTTGAACACTGGAAGTAGTATAGCTGCTAGTATGTGTTCTTTCTTGTCAAGCATGCCCTCCAGTCTTGTTGAGAGTGACTGCATCATGTTCTGGATGAGGGGACGACATGCAGTCAGACCTTGTGTGGCAGTAGGCTTTAAAGGTATTGTGACATCATTTTTAACATGCTTTTAACACTATTAAAAGTCTTGGCCAACATCCCTCAAATGTGTCTAAAAGAGTGTAACAAGAAAAACTTCACTCTAGTACTCCATTCCTGGCTTTTTATTACAGTGTTTTTTTGCCCCGTGAAAAACGCTTCCTTTTTCCCCTTTCCTGTCAATCATTGCTCCACTCCTCCTCCAAACCTCCTCCAACCAACCGCTACACACTTCTGCCGTCTTCACACACACGCGCGCACACCGAACCACAAACACCGACACACAGCCCAGACAGGGCGACTACAGCCCGGTGATGAAGTCCAACCGGGACCAGAGGACCGGGACCGCAGCTCCCCGCGAGCAATACGCTCACAGCGGCGCCGGAGAGTTAAGCCGGGCGCGACAGGCGAAGCATGCACAGAAAAGCAGCACGGCGAAGCAGACAGTCCACAGCAAACAATCATAAAAATAAAGGCATGCAAGCAGCAGTGTCTCCTTATCTTAAGTCCAGTCAGTGGCCGCGGGTCTTCTTAGCAGTTCTCCTCCGGTGATTAGAACAGAAGAGGCTCTAAACCGCTCCGTGTTAAGCCTGATTTATGGTTCCGCGTTAAATCGACGCAGAGCCTACGCCGTAGGGTTCAGCGTACGTTGCGCGTTGCCGCGTAACCCTACGCCGTAGGCTCTGCGTCGGTGTAACGCGGAACCATAAATCAGCCTTTATGGTGCGCTGGAGAGGAGAGGAGGCAGGGAGCTGGGTGGAGGGGGCGGTGATTTAGCGGGCCCTGACGTCACGGCCCGCCACCAAACCAGGTGCGCCGTTTTTGCACAGTTATGCGGAAAATCCCAGAAAGCACACAATACACTGAATGTTAAAAGTTTGTTGTTTTTTGGGTGTAATTGATGTCAAGACACCCAACAAAACACAAAAAATCAAGAAAAATGTGTTTTTCATGTCACAATACCTTTAAACTCTCATCCAAAAGGCCATTCAAATCACTTTTCAACTGAACAATGGTGGGAGCCAGGTACCCAAGGAAGGTGTTTTTCTCCCCCTGAAGGATGTTTAGTGCAGATGTTAAAGGCTGCATTACACTCACAAACCTGTGTATGAAGTCAATTTCTTCTGCAGTGAATCGACGAAGGCCAAATTCATCACAGACTGTGTGCAGAAGGAGTGTGCCATATGCAGGAGTAGGATCCAAGGACAGACTGCTGGCCTGGGGAGTTAAGGTGGCTATGTGAGACAGTCGCTGCATGGAGAAGAACATAGAGTTCCAACGGGTGTCGTTTGGAGTGACAAAACTAATCCCGAGTTTTTCATCAACAAAATCTGAGGCTTTCGGACTTCGTTTAACTCTGTTCCACAGTGCTGATGCTTTTGAAAACACAGGCCTCGCTAGTGCTTTGTACTTTTTATCAGTTACCTTTTCTGTGTCTTTGGCAACTAGATTTAAGGTGTGAGCCATGCATCTTCTATGAGGGGGAAGATAAGGACCCTCTAAATCTGATAGAGGTGCAGGCTCAATCCCATCATCATCATCATCATCTTCACCCGAGCTCTCACTAACAGGGCCAGGTTCTGATTCATTATCTTCAGTTGCTTCAGCAGCTGCTGCATTAGCAACAGTGACACTCTCTCCAAAACAGTTAAATGCCTTAACAAAATTTGAGGCATTGTCAGTCACTGTGCATACAATCTTGTTTTGAATTTTAAATTCCTTATACACATCTGCCAACACCTTTGCCAGCACATCATGTGTGTGTGCTCCTCTGACACGACGGCATGCAAGGGCTGCTGATCTCCTGTGTGATACATCGTTTTTATCAAGCCAATGTACCGGTATGGTGATGCCCATAAATCCTTTGTTGACAGCTGACCAGCAGTCTGCTGTCGTACATACACAGTCAATATCAGCAAGTTCAGCTTTTAGGTTAGTGATAACCTCATTATATTCTTTGTTTAACAGTCCCTGCACCTGCCTTCTTGACGGCACACGTCTGCTTGGTTGCAAACCAGTCACTAGCTAGATGAAGGAGGGCTTTTCAACCTTACTAAGAGGCTGTAAATCTCCAATAATGTAGTTCAGTATTAGTTTGTCTACCTGTTGCTGGGAAATCATCCCCCTGAAGGCTGCAGTAGTGTGAGTTGGTTCATTTGGGGCTGTGGGCAGGGGCTCTTCTTGGCCTTTCCTGAAGACTTTTTTTGATGTTCAAGGACTTGGAGATACTTTCTAACACTGGATGGATGTTTTAACTCCACATGACGTCTCAAATTTGAACTGGATGAGGTCGACGTGCGCACTTGTTTTTTCAGCGCAGGTGGACATAATTGGCATAGAAAGCTGAGGTTTTTACCGTCGGACTCTGTGGGAGACAATTTGTAAAATTCCCGCAGATATATATATATATATATATATATATATATATATATATATATATATATATATATATATATATATATATATATACATATATATATATATATATGTCAAAGGGGTGGTTCTTAGCGGTTTGGTACTACAAGAACCAAAGTCCCTAAGGAAATACTTTAGTTCCGTTCTTCGAGGGTGAGCAGCGCTTAGTAACCCACAAACAAAACAGGGGTGCAGCAACAAACATTTATTGCGCAAAGACTGTTATAAAATCAAGGGTGGGGAAAATGTCACTTAAAATGGGAGAACTGTTTCTTAAAATGGCCAATCCTTAAAAGGTTAAAAAGGTTCAAAGGTTAAAAAATGAACAGTCAGTCATTCCATTCCGGGCTCACTGTCCTTTAGCGCCCCCTCTGGAAGCATCGGCAGTCAGGCCCACGCCAACAGGGATTCCCGGTCGGGTCCGAGTCCGCCGGGGGATCCCCAACCACCTGGGCCCCCGTGGGCCTCTGTACATCAGTCCATCCTGCTCAGTCCATTCTCTGCCCATTCTCCGTCCATCCACCCAGCTTGAATGTCTGTCTCGAATATCTAGGGGGAAGGGAACCCTCCCCTGGTCCACCATTGGTCTAGGGGGGCCAGCCTGCAGTGGTTTATTGGCCACTGCAGCTGTCAGTCAGGATCCGGTTCCTGCCTTAATGGTGCTCAACTGTGTCTAATCAACTCAAAAAAAAAGGTTATTGCATGCCAAACTCAAAACACAGAAAAAGTTACGTTGCAAACAACAATAACTAAACAAAGCAACAAAAACATGCATGCAAATAAAATGTTTAACACAATAACATAATAAACAAACAATTAAACACAGCCTGGCACTCAGCATGACTTATACATTATGTTATATGATTTAGAATTAAAGTGCAGGAGAAGATGTTGCCCCTCAGTACAAAGTGTACAGTGCGACACAAACACGTAATGTGTGTCACTGCATTTCCCGTATCTGCTTTTCATGAGAATTGGTAGCAATGAAGAGCTTCAATCAATCTGACTCAAACAGCTTTTATACAAGTAACACACTACTTCTTTTAAAAGTGAACACACCATGACTGGACACATCATTAAATACAATAATGTTAATAAATGCACATCTACATTGAGTAAACTGTTTTTATTTATGTCTTGTTTCATTGTTAATTTGGCTTTTATTTATACATATTAGTCATTCATGGGAAGAAATAGCACATGTACTAAATTTAACAGTATAACCGTTGCAAATTGACTTAGTACAAAGAAGATAAAACCTGTAGAACTAAATACACTCAAAAATATACTAATTCTGAAAAGCACTAAACTAAATGTTGCTAACACAATAAATTAATCGCAACTCTAAAAGGCTTTGAAAGATTAAAAGCAATGAATTTAAATATTTCTGCGATCACCTTTTTTATATATAAAACAATTTTAAGAATAGAAATTAAAAAAAGTACCACAATATAGTATACTTTTAACGTCATGCATTCAGTAGTTTGAATGCCGTAAAGCTGTAACTTCCAGAGGTGAGATGGACAAGCCTCAGTTGTGCTCGAATACTTTTTTTTCACATTTTGTCACAAGAAAAATAAATGAATATATTAAACTCTAACATGGCTGTAGATTATCTCCTGTGGTCTTTGTACATGTCTTCTCTCGGCTCTGCCATCTTTCCGCTTGGAGAAAGCCGTTTCTGAATAAACCAAGGAGTCCTCGTTCCTCTGAGGAAAAACAGTGATTCAATTTAAGAAAGAATGTTATGAGCAGCAGCGTTGTTATCTGAAACATGTTTTCTTAAATCTCTGATGATCTTTACCTCTTGAATTTGTTGATCACCACGGGTCATTACAGGATCTATTTTCAGTAACAGATGATTTTAGTGTCAACAATTTAAATCCAGTGTTAGTACTTGCAAGTAACTAACTTGTAGATTGATGTATATAACTTTAGTTACCATTGAAACAACTGCAACTTTTCTTTTTGATGGTGTGAACGAGGAAAGTTATTACAGCAAGACTTGTTGTCAAAGCAGCACAAAGCAGACAGAGAATCACATTGGCCGTTTGTAAATCCCACATGTCTGAGGCTGGAAAGAAATAGAGAGCATCTATCATCAAGTTTTTTTGTTGTTTTTTACTGATAAGATTACACAGTATGATGAACAGTCTAAAATAAGATTTAAAAACAAATTAAAAAGTGTTATGGATTTTACCAGATCCTAACCATCATTATCATGTTGGACTGAAAAGAAAAATAACCACATACCTTTGGTCTCCAGTTTAGCTCCATTTCCAAATAATATCTGTCCACATGAGGCCACAGCACAGTAGTAAGTCCCAGCATCAGTGGAGCTGACGGTCTTGGAGAAGCTGTAGTCACATTTCTGAGCAGAGCGAGCTTCAGGACTTCTCTCACAACGTTCTGCAGTGGTTCCATCAACATGAATCAAACTGGGATAAGATCCATGTGATCCAGCTCTGAACCAGTACACGCTGTGATTTGATGGGCAGGTTTTCTTTGGGATATTAGATAGGATTGAACAATTTAGAGTCACTGGTGTGTCTGGATGGACTGGATCAGATGGAGGCTCTTGAATGACAGTCGTGATATCTGGTTCTGGTTCTGGTCCTGGTAAGTCAAACAAAAACAAATGTCAAGCAAGTATAATTCACCCCTGATGAAAAACTCTGTTTTAAAATATTATTTTGTAAACATAATTGCAACTTTGTTTACCTTTAATGCTCAGAAATTCTCCCTTCACAAATTTGATGTCCAGTTCATCGTCTTTAATACATAAATAAAGACCGGTGTCACTCAGCGTAGCTTCATTAATATGTAGAATAAAGGCTTGGGCTGATTGTTTTAATGTATAGTGAGGAGTCTTATTAATGACACCCGAGTCAAAGGAAAAAGCTCTTCCCAAGAATTCAGGCCAGTTTCCAGAAACAATTCTGATCCAAAACAAATTTCCTATCAGCCGAGGTGACTTGTCACGAGGACACGTCAAAGTTACATTTTCTCCAACAATTCCTGTCCTGGTTACAAATTCATAATCATCTGTGCAACCTGGGAAGAACCCACACCCCAAAAAAAGTTATTGTTCATTTATAAACCAAATAAGACAAATATAGTATATTCCTAATTTCCATGAATACTTACATCCATATTTAAGCATCAACAGAGCATAAAATAGGGTCAACATCTTCAGATTAATTCACGACCGGCTGCATTTAAATAAAAGCACATCCTGAGATGAGTTGGCTTCATATAACCTCGGCAAGAGGGAGTGGACAACTTTAAAACAATCTGATTGGTCTTTTTTATTTTGATGTTTCTCTGTCAACCACAGTGGAAATAATATGCGCCTTCTTTTGTCGCCCTTACAAAACAACAAAAGCTTTTGTGAAATGTACGATGGTGATTTTCCATCACTCAAAAAAATAAACTCTACGGAGGATCATCAACAGACATCTGTTTTACAATATTTCTTATTTCTCGAAAATTGTTTTGAAGAATAAAAATTATGTTACGATTAAATGAGGATGATAACCATTTGAAAAAGAAGAGGGAAGAAGCAGTTACTGACACAACTCTGACTACAAGAAATGCTATATGATATATTTTTTTATAGGTTATGGCATTATTTCATAAAGCCTGAAACAGTTAGTTAGTGTGCTTTTATTTGACAGGAAGTAGCATAAGGCTAGCATAAGATAAATTGGTACACTCCCACCTGCAAAGAGCAGAGGTCTTTGCAAGTCTTTGCAAAGTCTCACATCACAAGTTTCCCAAGTCAAAGTCAAAGTTCAAGTCAACTCCATTGTCAATTCAACTATACAACCAGTACATATAGAGAAACTGAAAGAGCATTTCCCTTGGGCAACGGTGAGATATAAACAAGGCTCAAGTCTTTGTTACTGTCAGAGGATTCCAAGCTTCCTCCCACCTGTCGTCTACAGCCCCAGCCTCTACTGTTTCAGCCCCAGTCCTGACTCTTGAACAGTGGTCGTGGAAAGGGATTCTCTGGTGGTTGAGGCTGGTGTAGGTAACGTGCTGCCATTCCACCAAGGTGGTTAACAGCCTCTCTAAAATCATCTGAAATGCTTTTAGTCTCAGATATTTTGCAGTATTCAAATCTGAAACACCCAGTAAAGATCCAGGTCCACCAATGTTTTGCTCTTCCTCTTCGTTTATGTGTTTATCGTTTTTTTGTTGTTTTCCGGACTTCCTTTCCCTCATGCGAATCCCCTGAAGATTACAACTGGCCAAATCTACATAAAAAACGACCACCCTTCATTTGAATATAAGAAAATGAAATAAAAAGAGCCCTGAAAAAAAAGTGTCAATGCAAAATAAAAGCGTCATGAAATGAATAAATATACCATTATGATATAATTTGTCATGAAATTTATAAGTTGTCATTTTAAAAATATATCCACCCATCCATCCATCCAGTTTCATGGTCATGTGGGCAGCAGTCTGAGCAGAGATAACCCAGACTTCCCTCACCCCAGGCCAGCCAAGAAACATAGTCTCTCCAGCGTGTCCTGGGTCTCCTGGTGGGACATGCCTGGATCACCTCCCTAGAGAGGCATCCAGGGGCCACGAGAGCAAATGAAGCCCCAAGAATCTTTGTGCTTGAATGAACCAATTTGATGAAAAGCTTCATTGCCTCCTGAGGCTTCAGCTGCCCATCACTAGTGCCAGGTCCCCTTTTTTAGACCCTTAATCCCCTCCCATTGGGCGTGACATTTTAATTAACAATTAACCAATATTTCATCCATACGTTTTACACTTCATCATGGAATATACTTTATAAAATAATGCAATCATTATTTAAACACCCATCATCATTGACATCATGAAATAATCAAAGAAAAAAAAACATTGAAAACAAAAACATAAGCAGCTCCTATTACAGGATGCATTCATTTCATTCATTCATTCATTCATTCATTATCTTACCCGCTTTATCCCTTGCGGGGTCACGGGGGTCTGCTGGAGCCTATCCCAGCTCATTTTAGGTGAGAGGCAGGGGTTACACCCTGGACAGGTCACCAGTCCATCACAGGGCCACATGTAGACACACAAACCATGCTCACAATCACACTCACACCTACGGGCAATTTAGAATCATCAATTAACCTAATATGCATGTTTTTGGACTGTGGGAGGAAGCCGGAGTACCCGGAGAAAACCCACGCAAGCACGGGGAGAACATGCAAACTCCACACAGAAAGGCCCCTGCCGGGCCTGGGAGTCGAACCGGGGACCTTCTTGCTGTGAGGCAACAGTGCTAACCACTAAGCCACCGTGCTGCCCTATTACAGGATGCAGATATATTTAAATGTGATAAACTGAGCTGCGTTTCCCGGTGTATTTCTGCCCCGGGACGAACTGGGTCATGAAGCCCAACATTCCTGTGGCCAGTCCCATGAAAATGTATGTTTATTACACTGAAGTGCACCCCTGGATGAACAACCTAAATGAACGGAAATGGGGGAGTTTCAGTTGCAATGAATTTACACGGACGTGTGTGTGTGTGTGTGTGTGTGTGTGTGTGTGTGTGTGTGTGTGTGTGTGTGTGTGTGTGTGTGTGTGTGTGTGTGTGTGTGTGTGTGTGTGTGTGTGTGTGTGTGTGGCTCTGTGCTTTAGTGACGGCCTGCTCCGTCACGATGGCTTTTCACCAACTGCTGTGTTTCATGTGCTGCTGGATATTGTGTGTTGGTAAATGAGTCCCGCTACAGTGAGTTTTAAGTCTAAAATACTTTTAAAACCCAATTTGTAACAGAAAAACACATTGGTTAAAGAAGGGATGGGACTGACGTCTGGCTTGTTTGCGTCAGGGACATCGAGATCACGTGATATTTCCAGAAATGTAAAACATGTTGTGTTACAACTAATGAGATCAGGAAAAATGCGCAAGAGCGTTTACAAAACACTAATTAGGGCCCGAGCACTTACAGTGCGAAGGCCCTATTGTATCTGTAGGAATTGTTTTTCTAATTTTTCTCATTATTAATTTTTTTTTTTCCGACGAAATGAGGACCTTTTTGCCCTGCTAAACGTGCACCAAAAGTCACCAAATTTTGCACGCAAGCCAGGCCTGGAGAAAAATTTGATATTTCATGGTTTGTATTAATGGGCGTGGCCTAATGGCTCAACAGCGCCCCCTAGAAAACTTTGTGCCTCAAGCCCCACAATACGGTTTGACGTACATGCACGAAAATCGGTACACACCTGTATCATGTCGCAACTTAAAGAAAAGTCTCCTGGCACCATGGCCGAAACCCAACAGGAAGTCGGCCATTTTGAATTAATCGTCTAATTTTAGCACAATTTATGCCATTTCTTCGGCCGCTTCTTCGCCCGAACCGTAACGTGCACCCAGGTGTGTTATACATCAAAATGTGCGATGACGCGCATTACTTTTCTCAGTCAAAAGCGTTACCGTGGCGACCATAGACGCCAAAAAGCGCGCCCCCCCCCCTTCATCTGATTGATCGATATTTGATAGTTCCTACTTTCTGCCATAACTTTTTTTTTTTTTTTTAAACTTAAATTTTTATTATTTTTTCACAAGTAAACAAACAAAACATTATTGCAAACAAGTTACATATTAGAATAGCAATAATAATAAAATTAACAAAAACAAAAACAAACTGTCTGGAGATGATCCTCTATTCAGTCCACTGTTCCATTCGGCATCTGTTCAGTTGGTGTCACGTCTCATGTAAGTATTCCATTTTTCCCAGTTCTTCTCAAACACATCCCCTTTGATCCTTAAAAGATATGTCAATTTTTCCATAACACAAATTTCCTGGACAATTTCCAACCACTGTTCCTGTTTCGGGGCATTTACATTGAGCCAGTTTCTTGTGACTGCCTTTTTACTTGCTGCGAGTAACACTTTAGTCAAGTACAGATCTTCTCTCGTTACAACCTTTCCAATATTCCCAAGATACATCACCGGGCAAGTATTTGGAATTTCATATCCCAAAATATTTTTAACTACTAAATTTACATTTTGCCAGTATATTTTAATTTTTGTACAGTTCCAGAAGATGTGTGCATGATCCGCCTCCACATTCCCGCACTGTCTCCAGCAGTTTTGTTGTGTGGCAAGTTGTCTAGATTTTATTTTTGGTGTTATAAAATATCGAGTTAAATTTTTCCAGCAGAACTCCCTCCATATTAATGAGTTTGTGGACGTACATTGTGTCTCGCACATGTGGTACCATTCATCCTCTTGTATTTGGATCTTTAGTTCTCCTTCCCATTTTGCTTTTATATAGAGGGTTGACTCCCCTCTGCTCTCCCCCATAGCTTGGTAAAAAGCAGAGATGGGCCGAGACCCCTTCTGTTTGTATGAATCCACAATGACTCCAATCACCTTGTTTATAGTTGCAACTGGCCTTATTTCTTTTGTGAAATAATCTCTTAACTGCATGTATCTATATAAGTCTTTGTTTTCGAGGCCGTACCTTGTCTTTAGCTCTTGAAAGCTTAGAAATTCCCCACCCTTCCGAAACCCTACACATTGCTGTCATTCCTTTTTGTGTCCATTCTTTGAATACTGGATCGAGTGCCCCTGGTATGAATTTTGGATCGTATGTGAACCACCTAAGAGTGCATATATTATTCTTGAGTTTGTATTTTCTTATTACAACCCTCCATATTTCTAGTGTGAATGTGACTATTGGGTTCATATTATGTCTCATTGCACCCATCAGGTGTTCATCCCCCACCAATATCTGGGTCTGATAACCCTGTGTTTCCCTTTCAATTTCCTGCCATTTAGACTCATAGTCAGGTCTACACCAACAGGCCAGAGACCTGAGTTGAGCAGCATAAAAATATTCTTTAAGGTTAGGCAAGGCCATTCCACCTTTACTTTTAGGTAGTTGGAGGGTCGTGAATTTTATTCTCGGCTTTTTACTATTCCAAATGAATCTAGAGATCATTCTGTCCCAGGCTATACATTTTTTTTGAGGGATATTAATTGGCAGTGCTTGAAATAAATATAACAATTTAGGTAGTATATTCATTTTGACCGTTTGTATTCTAGCACTGAAGTCCAACGGAAGGGTAGACCACCTTTCAATGTCCCTTTGTATGTTTTTTTCAATTTCACTATAGTTGTTTTCCAACATGTCGTTAAGTGTTTTAGTCAAAGTTACACCAAGATACTTCATTGTTTTAGCATTCCATTTTAAATGATATGCATCTCTTATTTCTCGGGATGGGGAATAGTTCAACGAGAGAATTTGAGTTTTTGATATATTCAGTTTATATCCTGAGTAGTATTCATACTTTCCCAGTAGAGACATTAGGTGTGGGAAACATCTATCCGGCTGTTCAAGGAAAACAATGACATCATCGGCAAAAAGGCCAATGATGTGTTCTGTCCCCCGTATACTGACACCCTGCAGTTCCCCACTCTGCCTTATTGCCTGCGCTAAAGGCTCAACATATAAAGCGAAGAGGGTAGGTGACAGACAGCAACCTTGTCTTGTCCCCCTCTCCAACTGAATCGTATTTGACAGGCTTCCGTTTACTCTGATCCTAGCTGTGGGCTCTTGATAAATAGTTTTAATACATTGGATTACGTTTTCATTGAAGCCAAATCTCCTTAGAACCTCATACAAAAATGACCAACTAACACTATCGAATGCCTGTTGGGCATCCAAACTAACCAGAACTGTACTTGCACCACTTTTTTGAGCATTGTCTAAGATATGGAGGGTTCTTCTGATACTATCATGCGTTTGGCGTCCTTTAATAAAACCAGTTTGGTCTTCATCAATCAAGTCCGGTATGAGGGTCTCAAATCTTTTGCAAATAATTGATGTAAATAGTTTGTAGTCTACATTTAAAAGTGAAATTGGCCTATAGTTTTTGCATTCTTCTTTATCTTTGCCTTCTTTGGGTAGAACAGTGATAATTGCTTCTTTCCACGAGGGGGGGGGCCTGTCCTCTTTAAGAGTGAAGTTAAAGCAGGACAGAAGCAAGGGTGTTAGCTCCTTCCGAAAGGCCTTATACCATTCCGATGGAAACCCATCGCTGCCTGGTGATTTACTAGCTTTTAACCGACTAATTGCAGCTTCCAGCTCCTTAACTGTAAGTTGCGACATAATAGTGTAATTCTGTGTCTCACCAATAGATGGCAAGTCAAGTGAGTCAAGGAAACTTCTAATTGTTTTTTCATCGGCTGTTAATGGTTTAGAATAAAGATTCTTGTAATATTCTTCAAATATTCTTTCTATTTCCTCTGGTTCATGTGTTAATTGTTTGGTTTGAGGGTTCCTTATTTTATGAATTGTGTTAATGGCCTGCTGTTTCTGCAGGCGTCTAGCTAAAAGTCTTGTTGCTTTTGGGCCTGATTCATAGTAGGTCTGCTTCATAAACCTTGCCCTCTTTTCTATATCTGTCCTGAGTATCTCATTTATCTCTTCCCTTGTCTTCTTTATTTGTTGTAATACAGACTGATTTTCTGTATTTTTATGTTTCTTCTCCAATTCTTGTAATTTTTCTACTTTACGTTTATATACAGCTAACCGAGCCTTCTTTTGTGCTGTTGTCAAAGCGATTAGTTTTCCACGAATAACTGCCTTCATGCCGTCCCACAGTATTGCAGGGTCTACCTCTCCATTATCGTTCTCTTCTATATACCTTTTTATTTCTTCTCTTATCTGTTCCACATTTGCCTTATTATTCAGGATGCCCACATTTAGCCTCCATACAGTATTTACTTTTCTTTTATTCAAATGTATTGTCAAGCTGATAACACTGTGATCTGATATATCTGCCACCCCGATTTTACACTCTGTGACCCTGTGGCTTTCACTCGTATTAATTAAAAAGTAGTCGATCCTGGAGTAGACAGAATGTGGTACTGAATAGTGTGTATAATCCCTTTCTAGTGGGTGGAGTTCTCTCCACACGTCAATTAGTCCCATTTCCTGCATTGCTGTATTAATAAACTTGGTTAGATGCTTCTTGCTTCCTTTAGAGCTTGTTGTATCCAAGTTATGGTTCATGACCACATTATAGTCACCTCCACATATCAAGATGCCCTCAGCTTCTATCGCAATAGTGTCAAATAGGGTTTTGAAAAAACCTTTGGTACTTTCTGGGGGGGCGTAAACATTGACCAGTGTTACCATTCTGTTTTCTAGTTTTCCTTTGATTAATACAAATCTCCCTTCTTTGTCCTTTACTTCTCTAAGGCATTCAAATTTGACTGCATTTGTGATAAGGATAGCCACTCCCCTCTTCTGGCTAGGCTTGTAGGAACTATAAAATGTGTTCCTAAAACCAAAGCGTTTTAGTTTTTCATGTTCTTGTTGAGGCAGGTGGGTTTCCTGTAGAAATAGTACTTGAGCCCCTTCCTTTTTCAATTTAGCCAGGACCTTGCTCCTCTTAACTGGATTATTCATCCCATTTACATTAAGTGACACCAGTTTTATATTGTTATATGGCATTTAAATGATCCAATCCCATGTTACATTCATCAACCTCCAGACAACTTAGAACTGCACTGACCTGAACATCTGGACATGTGCTAACTGAAAGAAACAAATAAAAAACAGTTAACTCCCAAGTTAGGGTGATTCTTCGCCACCCTGGGTCCCCGTTGGTGGGCAGAGGGGAGATCCTCCTCCAGGAGGGCCCCTCACTAGAGGTGAAACCTGTCATTTCACACATCCTAGTAGTCCAACGTCATCCGACAGCATTTATTTTGTATTCTAAATGAAGTCTCTAACATCAGACGTGACAAAAAAAAGGAAAAAAAAATAAAAAAATAATCCAGATTAGTTGGAGGGGGTCCGCTCAAACTCTTGTAATTTATCCTTCGCACGGCGCGCGGTGTCCTCGGTGTTTTTCTCTCCTCAGATCCCGCGCTGCGTCTTCTGCACTCCCATAAGTGCGTACTCCCGAGTCCCAGTGGATGCGCATCCTGTCCAGCGGAGTCTGGAAACGGATTCCTTTCTCCTTCAAAAGTCTCTTTATCCCCGCGTATGCTTTGCGCCTTTGAATGATCTCCGTGGCGTAATCATGGTCGAACAGTAGGCGTCGCCCTTCTATCATTATTTTCTTTCCCCAGGCTTTTTTCAGTACCGTTTCTTTGGTGTTAAATTGCAGAAAATTTACTACTATTGACCTGGGCGGCTCGTTGCGCTCTGGTTTGCGAGCCAGGGCTCTGTGGGCGCGCTGGATATTTAAGTTAGTGTCCACCGACAGTTCTGTTTTCAGAAGTTGTTCCACAAAGTCAGACACGCAGTTACCTTCTTTCCCCTCGGGTACGCCGTAAATGCGGATGTTGTTCCGTCTTGACCGTCCTTCCAGATCTGTCAACTTTTCCTGCATGGCTTTCTGTCTTTCCAAAGATTTAGTGAGGGCCTCCTTCATAGCCGCGGTAGCCGACTCGGTATCGTTGATCCGTGTTTCTGCTTCATCCAGCCTCGTTTCATTGGCCTGGATCCGAGCGGAGTTGGCAGAAAGTTTTTGATAAATTTCTTGCTTGAGGTCTTTGAGTTCTTTTTTCACATCTTCCTTGAGTTCTTCTTTTAGGCTGTGTAGATCTGCTTTATTTTCAGCCCTAAAGTCGCGTATTTCCTTGAGCACCGCGCACATGTTCTCAGCCGAGTTGTCATTAAAGCGCTGAGCGTCGTCCTCCATCTCCGGTGTATTCATCCTTTCTTGTGTGTTAAGTTTCGTTCGACTTCTAGTTGTTGCTCCCCTATTCATTCCAGAGTAAAATTATTTTGAATTGCTTAACAAGTAGTGGATTTAGGGGGGCTAATTCGAGTTTGCTGTCGGGAGCTCAAGCTCATGCAGCCATCCTGTCGTCTTGCTCCACCGGAAGTCCTGCCATAACTTTTGAATGGTTTAACATAGAGAGTCGTGGGTGGAGTCATCGGACTCGGTTTTGACTCGTTCATCTTAATTGGTGCAAATTTGCCCCGCCCCTTCTTCTGATTGGTTGATATTTGATAGTTCCTATTTTCTGCCATATTTTTTGAATGGTTTGACATAAAGAGTCATGGGTGGTGTCATCGGACTTAGTTTTGAGTCCTTGACCTTTATTGGTGAAAATTGCACGCGTGAGGGCCAGTTCATCGCTGCTTGCAGCTTTAATTGGAACTGCATTCGTGTTGTGATAATTTAAAATAAAAAGAAATCATGGGATCACTTCATAGTAATGAAACTGATGTTCTCCATTCCCTGGGTTTTAATGCTCCCTTATATTTATTGGCTGTGTGGCTTTTGTGTTCACTGCCAATATCAGGAAAGACAAGGCACAAGTAAAAACTGTTGTTATTGGGAACCATGTTAATCACATTTTGTATATATATATATATATATATATATATATATATATATATATATATATATATATATATATATACCCTATATATATATGTATATATATTTATGAAGATGTTTTTTTCTCTTCTCCTCTTTCCTACTGTCATCCTTTTTCTCACCTAATGAAAGGACACCTGCCTACCCATGTGTTGTTTGTTTGTTTGTTGAAATTGCACCGTGTCGGGACGCTGATTCAATGATAAAGAATCTTAAGGTAGAGTAAATAATAGGCACCTTACATGATAAAGATTTTAATGGATAGTTATGATCAAAGTACTGGTTAAAAGGTCATGAAACTTTGGCTTTGCATTCCCCAAAAGTTGAGGGACATGCGGTTAACACTTTTTTTTTTTCTTAAAAGTGAACACATCATGACTGGGCATATCATTAAATACAATGCTGTTAATAAATGCACATCTACATTGAGTAAACTGTTTTTATTCATGTCTTGTTTCATTGTTAATTTGGATTTTATTTATATATGTCAGTCATTCACAGGAAGAAATAGTACACGTACAAAATTTTACAGGATAACCATTGCAAATTGACTTAGTACACAGAAGATAAAACCTGTAGGACTAAATACACTCAAAAATATACTAATTCTGAAAAGCACTAAACTAAATGTTGCTAACACAATAAATTATTTACAGCTCTAAAAGGCTTTGAAAGATTAAAAGCAATGAATTTAAATATTTCTGCGATCACCTTTTTCATATATAAAACCATTTCAAAAATAGAAATTAAAAAAGTACTACAATATAGTATACTCTTAACGTCATGCATTCAGTAGTTTGAAGGCCGTAAAGCTGTAACTTCCAGAGGTGAGATGGACAAGCCTAAGTTGGGCTCAAACACTTTTTTTCACACTTTGTCACAAGAAAAATAAATGAATATATTAAACTCTAACATCGCTGTAGATTATCTCCTGTGGTCTTTGTACATGTCTTCTCTCGGCTCTGCCAGCTTTCCGCTTGGAGAAGGCGGTTTCTGAATAAACCAAGGAGTCCTCGTTCCTCTGAGGAAAAATAGTGATTCAATTTAAGAAAGAATGTTATGAGCAGCAGCGTTGTTATCTGAAACATATTTTCTTAAATCTCTGATGATCTTTACCTCTTGAATTTGCCGATCACCACGGGTCGTTACAGGATCTATTTTCAGTAACAGATGATTTTAGTGTCAACAATTTAGTCCAGTGTTAGTACTTGCAAGTAACTAACTTGTAGATTGATGCATATAACTTTAGTTACCATTGAAACAACTGCAGCTTTTCTTCTTGATGGTGTAAACGAGGAAAGTTATTACAACAAGACTTGTTGTCAAAGCAGCACAAAGCAGACAGAGAATCACATTGGCCGTTTGTAAATCCCACATGTCTGAGGGTGGAAAGAAATAGAGAGTATCTATCATCAAGTTTTGTTTTTTTTTTTTTTTTTTTTTTACTGATAAGATTACATAGTAGGATGAAGAGTCTAAAATAAGATTTAAAAACAAAATAAAAAATGTTATGGATTTTACCAGATCCTAGCCATCATTATCATGTTGGACTGAAAAGAAAAATAACCACATACCTTTGATTTCCAGTTTAGCGCCGTTTCCAAATAATATGTGTCCACATGAGGCCACAGCACAGTAGTAAGTCCCAGCATCAGTGGAGCTGACGGTCTTGGAGAAGCTGTAGTCACATTTCTGAGCAGAGCGAGTCTCAGGACTACTGTTACATTCACCAGAACTGTTTTTATGAGCATAAATCAAACTAGGATGAGACTCATCTGATCCAGCTCTGAACCAGTACACATTTGATGGACATGTTTTCTTCTCAGAGTCAGAAAAGACTGAACAATTCAGAGTTATTTGTTCTCCTGGATGAACTGGATCCGATTGAGACACTTGAGAAACAGCAATTGTATCTGGTTCTGGTCCTGGAAAAGAAAAATGAAAAGAATTAGGAAGCATGTTTAATTTGCCTATTTATTACAAAACTATTATTTTAAAATATTATTTCATAATTAAGGATTTTCTTTTGTTTACCTTTAATCCTCAGAAATTCTCCCTTCAAAAACATCAGGTTCAAGGCATAGACTTTAATACAAAAGTAAAAACCAGTATCACTCAGTTTAGTTTCCTTGATATGTAGAATAAAAGTTTGTTTCTCTTGTTTTGCAGTGATGTCAGGAGTTTTACTAGTGCTGTCACCATCAAAGGCAAATGTTGCTCCCAAGAGTTCAGGCCGGTTTCCAGAAACAATTCTCATCCAATAGAAAGGTTCTAGCTGCGAAAGAGTCCTGTCACGAGGGCACGTCAAGGTCACATTTTGTCCAACAGAAACGGTCTTTGTCCCAAATATATAATCACCTGTGCAACCTGGAAGATAACCGCCAAAAGAAATTTAACTCACTGTTAATTTATAAATGAGAAAAGGAGAGATTTCTAATGTACTTACATCCTTGTCTGATCATCAACAGAGCATAAATTAGGAAACACATCTTCAGATTAATCCACGACCGGCTGCATTTAAATAAAAGCACATCCTGAGATGAGTTGGCTTCATATAACCGTGTCAAGAGGGAGTGGACAACTTTAAAACAATCTGATTGGTCTTTGTTATTTGGACCTTTCACTGTCAACCACAGTGGAAATAATACATGCTTTCTTTTGTCGCCTTTACACAACAACAAAAGCTTTTGTGTAATGTACGATGGTGATTTTCCATCACTCAAAAATGTAAACTCTACGGAGGATCAACAGACATCTGTTTTACAATATTTCTGTAGTTTTCTTGTAGTATGAAAGTTATTTCTTGAAAATTGTTTTGAAGAATAAAAATTACATTACTATTAAATGATGGTGATAACATTTTGAAGAAGAACTTTTTCTTTGCTGTACAACATTGTACTGCTACATTTTTTGTAGGTTATGGCTTTATTTCATAAAGCCTGAAACAGATAGTTAGTGTGCTTTTATTTGACAGGAAGTACCATAAGGGTAGTGTAAGATAAACAGGTACATGATCCCCACCTACGAAGAGCAAAGGTCTTTGCAGATCCTTGCAAAGTCCCCATGATTTATGTTGCGTGGGATTGACTCCTCTGCCAAGGCCCACCATGTCTCAGACAAGATCTTTGCCACTTATGCCACATCATAAATTTATAAATCTACTACTCTGGTCTTGAATGTCTTAGCCCAGGTCTTCATTGCTGCTACGGAAAACTCATGCTCAAGTCTTTGTTACTGTCAGAGGATTCCAAGCTTCCTCCCACCTGTCGTCTACAGCCCCAGCCTCTACTGTTGCAGCCCCAGTCCTGACTCTTGAACAGTGGTCGTGGAAAGGGATTCTCTGGTGGTTGAATCTGGTGTAGGTAACGTGTTGCCATTCCACCAAGGTGGTTAACAGCCTCTCTAAAATCATCTGAAATGCTTTTAGTCTCAGATGTTTTACAGTATTCCAATCTGAAACATCCAGTAAAGATCCAGGTCCACCCAAAATGTTTTTTCTTCTTCTTCGTTTATGTTTTTATCGGTTTTCTGTTGTTTTCCGGATTTCCCTGAAATAAAAGTGGCATTATAAGCAAAAAGAGCAGGTTCGGAGATGGGGGCCACAGCTACGCGGATTGCCGTTCTCCGTGAACGACCAGTTCCCCCGGGAGATCCTGGACCGTCGCCGAGTCCTCTTCCCGGTCCGGAGGAGGCTCATTTCGGAGGGAGCTCGGGCTGTCATCACCGTGGACTGGCTGTACGTGAACGGAGAACTTTACCGGAACCCCAACATCACGCCCTGGCTCTTCTGAGAGATGAGTACAAATTTGCCTTTTTTTTTTTCTTTTCTCTTTCTCTCTCACTAAATGGTGATTAGATTAGATATAGCTTTATAAAGATTTGGTAATTAGATTAGAGATAGCTTCATAAACACTTGGTGATTAGATCAGATAAAGTTTCATAAACATTTTCGGCACATATTAAGGTATTAATAATTTTTGATCTGCTAGTCTCAATGAGTTACAGTCACACATTGGTGATCGTTTCTTTTTTTTCTTTTCTCTTCCCCCTCTTCTCTATCTTTTTTTCTTTTTTCTTTTTTCTTTTAATTATGATTAGAATTATTTCCCTCCCCCTCACCCCACCTCAATTGTCACTCCTTTTTTCCTCTTTCCCTCCATGTCTCACTCTGCTGCACTTTCCGGTTGGTTAATTGGTACAAACACACATTTAGATTAACATGGCACACACATATCCAACTCCTGCAACATTACCATTTACATATAATGTTATTTTCAGTGATTGGATTATGGATAAATTAAAGTTCGTCACCTGGAACGTAAACGGAGCCGGGAACACATCAAAGAGATTAAAACTTCTTAATCAGATACAAACTCTGCAGGCAGACATTGTTTTACTACAAGAAACACACTTAGTTAAAGCTTCAGCAGATGCATTGGCCACGCCACAATATCCGCATGTTTTCTCAGCCTGTTACAACTCCAGACAAAGAGGGGTAGCCATTCTTATTCATAAAAGAATAAATTTCACTGTAAAGGACACACACATTGACTCAGAGGGTAGATATTTAATTTTAGTCTTGCAAATTCAAAGCTTGAATTTATGTATTTCTAATGTATATGGTCCAAATGTTGATGACTCTTCGTTTTTTCACTCTTTTTTCACCTCACTTTCTGCTCACCTAGACAACACAGTCATCATCGGAGGAGACCTCAACATGGTTCTGGACCCTGGAGTGGACAGGCTCAGTAATGCAGGCGGACACAGGAGTTGGCAGTCAGCAAGTATTGTTAAGCAATACATGAATGATCTGGGTATTTGCGATACATGGCGCTCTTTACACCCAACCCTTAGGAACTACACTTTTTTCTCAGCTGTTCATCACTCATATTCTACGTTAGATTATTTTCTAGTCAGTAGCTCTCTGATGAGAGATATCTCAGAATCACAAATACACCCAATCAATATTAGCGATCACGCACCTGTTTCTTTCACTCTGGGGAAGAGGGGGAGCGTATCATCCTCCAAAGTTTGGAGATTTAATACATCATTGCTCAAAGACCCCGACTTTACTAACTTTTTTAAGGAAGAATGGGATATTTTTTTGCAAAATAACGACCAGCCGGAAATATCAGCGAGCGTTCTATGGGAAGCAGGGAAAGCAGTAATGCGAGGCAAAATAATTTCCTTTTCCTCAAATAAGAAAAGAAAAGACAACTTAAAAACAAAAGAATTAGAAGGTGAAATAAAGACGCTAGAGGAGGCCTTCCAGACCTCTGCAGATGAACGTATCCTTAACAGAATAAGGAAAACTAAAATAGAATTAAATAAAATAATTGACGCAAAAACGCAGTTTCTAGTACAAAGGCTTCGCCTGGAAAACTTTGCACATGCTAACAGATCGGGAAAATATTTAGCCAATCAATTAAAAATAAACAAAGAAAAAACAACCATAACATCTATTAAGGACCAGTCAGGGGAAGTTACACATGATCCCTGTTTAATAAATTCAGTCTTTAGAGACTTTTACTATAAATTATACTCGTCACAAATTGAACCATCTGATCAATCCATTGATGAGTTTCTTGGAGAAATTAACCTGCCAAAGTTACATCAGGAACAAGTTACGAATTTAGATTCACCGCTCTCAATAGGAGAACTTCATGAAGCTCTTCAACATATGCCCAAAAATAAAGCTCCGGGCCCAGATGGTTTCCCAGCTGAATTTTATAAGGAATTCTGGAGCATATTAGCACCAACATTTTATAAAATGATTCTAAATATTAGGGAGAATAAAAGCTTACCCTTAAATATGAACTCTGCTAATATTAGTCTTTTATTAAAACCGGACAAAGATCCCTTGCTCCCATCGAGCTACCGCCCAATTTCATTGATAAATGTAGACCTTAAAATAATTAGCAAGGCCCTTACTGAACGTCTGAAAAGAGTCACCTCTTCTATTATACATCCGGATCAAACAGGCTTCATTAAAGGTAGACATTCGTCTACTAATATTCGCAGATTATTAAATATTATAGACTATTCCAGTATCAATAAACAGGAAACTACTATTATATCCTTAGACGCGGAAAAAGCATTTGATAAGGTAAATTGGAAGTTTCTATTGGAAACCTTAGATAAATTTGGATTTGGTGAATCTTTCATTGACTGGATAAAAATATTATACAGCTCTCCCAAGGCACGTGTAAGGACAAATGATCAAATCTTTACAAGTTTTACCTTGCAAAGAGGCACTAGACAGGGTTGCCCTCTATCTCCCTCATTATTTGCAATATTTATCGAACCTTTAGCAGCAGCTATTAGACAAAATCAAAATATTAAAGGTATACAATGCAAAATAGTAGAGCACAAAATAAGTCTTTATGCGGATGACGTACTCCTCTTCCTCCAGAACTCACGATCTTCACTATCACAGACAATCGCACTTATAGAGGGATTTTCATCTCTGTCTGATTATTCTATTAATTGGTCTAAATCCACTGTTTTGTGTGTTAACTGCAATTTTAGGAATATAACCAATACTCAATTACAATCAGGGAACATTAGATATTTAGGCATAAACATCTCCCCTAGGCTGTCAGAGTTAATAAAATTAAATTATGTTCAGTTTATAAAGAAAACAGAAGATGATCTTTCCAGATGGAGCTCTCTCCCCATTTCACTCATGGGTAGAATAGCCACCATTAAAATGATGGTTTTACCAAAAGTAAATTATTTTTTCTCAATGATACCATGCAAACCCCCTCTTTCCTGGTTTAAATCGTTGGACTCATGTGTTTCAAAATTTCTGTGGAAAAATAAAACTCCATGTTTAAAGACATTGCAAAAATCTAAAGAATATGGAGGTTTAGAGCTACCTAATTTTCAGTATTACTTCCTTGCCAATAAATTACAGTATATTGTAAAATGGTCAAAAGATCATCCTTTAGATAGTCAATGGCTGGACTCAGAGCAAGTGTTTTGCAACGAACTAGAAATCTCAGAGTTACCATTTATTATTCAAAGTATCAAACGTCATCAATATTTCAAAAGCATTAATAATAGCACAACTTTATCAGCTTGGTGGGAATTTCTTAAAGTAGCTAAAATTTCACCTTTTCCATGTGATCGTACACCCATATGGAACAACCCAGACATCCTGAAAAATGATAAAAAGATGGTTAATTTCGTTCAATGGAGAGATCAAGGAATACGGTACTTACAGCACGTAATTGTAGGAGGACAGTTTGTACCTTTCAATACACTTATTGTTCAATACGGAGTTAGCAGGAATACATTTTTAGAGTATCAACAACTTAAGGCCATAATAAATAAAACATACAAAATCAGTCAATTAAACTTACAACTTCCCGCTAAGATAATAGATTTATTGAATCTAAGCACTTTAAAGTTGTTATAAAAACTCTACAGGTTAGTGTCTAAACTGGACTATTCAGTCTCTCTTCCGATTTCCAAGTGGGAGGCGGACCTCTCTCTTAATACTGACCAGTTTTCTTGGTCACAAATATGCTTAAATACGTTTACTATGACTAAAAACCCAAACTTACAACTTATACAGTACAAAGTTCTTCATAGAATACATTATACTGGACAAAGGATGTTCCAGATGGGCTTTGTCACCTCTAATATCTGTTCACAGTGCACAGAGAACACTCCTGATAATTATATGCATGCTTTATGGTTCTGCACACCGGTACAGAGGTTCTGGAAGGAGATTTGTGAGGATTTATCCACATGGATCAACTACAGAATCCCAGTGTGCCACACGGTATGTATATTAGGTCACCTGGGAGACATTGAAATAGAACCTAATTGGACACACCGGGTCCTCACTGCCTTATGTATCGCAAAGAAAACCATTCTAGTAAATTGGAAACAAAAATCCAGTTTATGTATCAATCATTTTAGGAATCTTTTATCAGATCATATTAGTAGTGAGATAATGTCTGCCTCCACTGAACAACATTCGGCTGAATTGCACTCTCTCTGGTCCCCGATTATTGGCTTCGTTACCTAGTGGGGGCGGGGGGGTGGTGATCTCGTAGCCCTTGGGGTTGGGGGTCGGCTTGGGGGGTCTGGGGCGCGGGCATCTGGTAGCCCCTGGGGGGCGGTGGGGGGGGCGGTGGGGCCCTGTCCCTGGCCGGTGGGGGCCTTGGGGGCCTTGGGGGCCTATGGGGGGGGTTGCCTCATGGCGGTGGTGGCTGGGGGGGGCTCGGGCGGGGGGCTGTGGCTTGGGCATCTCCGGGTCTCCCGGGGGGGGCTGGGCCGTGGACGTGGGGGTCCCACTCGGAGGGCCCGGCCCTGCCTGGGTGGGGGGTGGCTGTCTGCGCTGGGGGGGCATTGCTGCCTTGGTCCTCCGTCGCTCGGCGGGGGCCGAGTGCCCCTGCGGATGTGGAGACTCCGTGACCCTTGGGGTGTCCGCCGGGGTGGCCTCCGGGGGGGGGGGGGGCGGGTCCGGGGATCGGTCCGGGGGGGTGCACGGGCGGGCGCGACGGCGGGGTGGCACCATTCCCAGGTGTCTATGTCTTATGTTGTCAGTATGAATGGGAGGATGTTGGACCGTTTCCCCCTCCGTCTGGGGCCTCACGGTTTTAACAGCAAAATAGACACTGCACATTCAACAGTTAATAAATACATTTGACAAGGACACGTAGTTTGGAAGGGGGGGGGTCGGTGTCAAATCGATACTTGGCCCTCCCCCTCCCTGTTTTTATAACATTAATCACATGCACTCAACACCAGGGGCGGGAGGGGGTCCCACATCACCCGCGTTCCCTCACCGGCCTGGGATAGGTGGGTCGGGTTACCCGGGCCTGGCGGGGCTCGCCGTGCAGCCTGGGGTGCCTTCTGGCGGTGCTGGACCCCCCTGGGGAGGGGGAAACGGTGCGTGATTGTGTGTCTGTGTCGGTGAGAATGCGGTATGGAAGGGTCCTGCCATGGAGGATTTGGGCCTCCATTGGCAGGACATCAAAACTTAATAATTTATCAATATTATATTATACAAAGATGGTTGTTATTATTATTATTATTATTATTAGTAGTAGTATTATTAGTATTATTATTATGTATAGTATATCATATTATTATTAGTATAAATATCGGATAGTTGAATGGATGAATGAATGGGATGCCTGGGTCTGGGGCCCTCCGTTGTCGGGCCTGCGCGGGTGTCGCCCTGTTGGGGGGTTCCCTCTCTCCGGGCCCGTCTCCGGTCCCCCCCGCTGCCTCTGCGGCGGGGCGCCCCTCTGGTCTTGGAGGGCCACTTTCGTGGGGGGCGGGTGCGCCTGCCCGCGTCGGCGGCCGGGGCGGCTCTGTCTCTCCGGGCAGGCTGGCCCCCTGCCGGGTGGGGGTCGTTGGCCTGAAGGGTGAGGGCCTCCTGGCCGCGTGTCCGGCCCGGACCGGGTGGCCGGGGATTGCCTGGGTCGCGGTCCGCCGCCGCGGGATCCCTGGCTGCTTCTTCCCGCGCCGTGGGGGCCCCGCCCCCGGGCCCCCTCGGCCGCCGCCGGAGGGGGGGGGGGGCCTCGCAGGCTGTGGGTTGCCTCCCTCCTGCTTCTCCCCTCTGTGGGGTTGCCGGTGGCCTGGGTTCCGGGCTCTTCCGTGTCGGCCTCTGGTCTCGCGGGTGGCGGGGTTGCTGCCCCCCCTCCCCCACTATAGATACACTTCAGGTAGAGCTTTGTTTGGTTTATTACACACACACACACACACACACACACACACACACACACACACACACACACACACACACACACATAGCCACTTAGTCACATACATATACACAAACATACACAGCCACACAAACATATACATACACACACACACACACACACACACACACACACACACACACACACACACACACGCATGATAATATACATACACACACACACACACACACACACATAGACATACACACTGGCTTGTTCACCTGCATGCTGGCTCTCTAGTTTTTGGGGTTAGGTAGCGGTAGCGGTAGCTTAGCTCAGACTGCGATCAGATCTCGAGATTTGGGTCGATTGCTGCTCGTGTTTTGGTCGGCTCCGTGCCGGTTTCGTGTTTTGTTTGTGGTTTTTTGTTGCAGATTTCCAGTGCTTTACGTGTGTTTCCGTGTGTTCCTGCTTCCTGGATTGGCAGTGGATGTCGTCACCCCCCCCCCAAAAAAAAATAAAATAAAAAATAAATCACTGGGTTTGTATGTGTATATTTATGTATGTGTACGCATATGTATGCGTATATATATGTATATATATATATTAAATACAGTAATAATGCACATATATATACTTTTGGTTTCTACCGTCATGGTATCAATCATTAATATGTGTGCAGACAAGGGAAAAAAAAAAATGCTTTTAGTCTCAGGTATTTTGCAGTATTCAAATCTGAAACACCCAGTAAAGATCCAGGTCCACCAATGTTTTGCTCTTCCTCTTCGTTTATGTGTTTATCGTTTTTTTGTTGTTTTCCGGACTTCCTTTCCCTCATGCGAATCCCCTGAAGATTACAACTGGCCAAATCTACATAAAAAACGACCACCCTTCATTTGAATATAAGAAAATGAAATAAAAAGAGCCCTGAAATAAAAGTGGCAATGCAAAATAAAAGCGTCATGAAATGAATAAATATACCATTATGAAATAATTTGTCGTGAAATTTATAAGTTGTCATTTTAAAAATATATCCACCCATCCATCCATCCATCCATCCATCCATCCATCCATCCATCCACCCATCCATCAATCCAGTTTCATGGTCAGGGGGGCAGCAGTCTGAGCAGAGATACCTAGACTTCCCTCACCCGAGGCCAGCCAAGAGACATAGTCTCTCCAGCGTGTCCTGGGTCTCCTCCCACTGGGACATGCCTGGATCACCTCCCTAGGGAGGCATCCAGGGGCCACGAGAGCAACTGAAGCCCCAAGAATCTTTGTGCTTGAATGAACCAATTTGATGAAAAGCTTCAATGCTTCCTGAGGCTTCAGCTGCCCGTCACTAGTGCCAGGTCCCCTTCTTTAGACCCTTAAGCCCCTCCCTTTGGGTGTGACCTTTCAATTACCAATGAATCTCATCCATACGTTTTACACTTCACCTTGGAATATACTTTATAAAATAATTTGCAATTATTTATTTATTTATTTATTTAAAAGAGACAACGCACATTGATTGACATGAGCACTTGAGTCCATCATGTAAATGTGCCAGATTTACCCATACAGGCTAATTTACATCTGCAGTCCCTGGCAGGTGTTTAAAATAATGCAATCATTATTTAAACACCCATCATTGACATCATGAAATAATTAAAGCTAAAAAACAAAACAAACAAATACATTGAAAACAAAAACAGGATGCAGACGTATTTAAATGTGATGGACTCAGCTGCGTTTCCCGGTGTATTTCTGTCCCGGGACGAACTGGGTCATGAAGCGAACTTTTCCTGTGGCCAGTCCCATGAAAATGTATGTATATTACACTGAAGCGCGACCAAGTGTGTGAAAATAGTTGAAAAGGTTCAGGTTAAATCCTATTAAATGGGACAACTACGCCACCTGCTGTTGTAGTATGTGCCTGCAATGCGTAACGTATAGTAGCGAAGGATTGTGGGTAATCCTAAAGGTAACAGAGGATTCTGACGAGGTAACAACTCTATTGGCGCTTTTATACTAGTTCCTACTCATCTCGCCTCCACTCGCGTTGCCCTTGTTTCTTTTTAGACACTCAGGGCCCGATTTACTAAGATCCTAAATAAAGAGTACTAAATTGCGTGTGCACTGAAAAGGTTTGCGCGTGCTGTTTGCGTGTGGTTTTCGGGTGATCAACTAAGATTGCGTGCGCAATTGATAACAGGTGCAAACCGCAGTATTTAAATGAGGTGTTGCGTGTCTTAAAAGGAACCCTGGCTATTAAGACATGTAGGTCTTAAAAGATAAATGTTGGTATCAATTATAACAATGTGATATAAAAAACCTTTTTGATGTCTTCGTTTTTATAAAATTTGAAAATATAATTTAACTAGTAGGTCGCCATTGTTGTTTACAATCTGGGTAGTGACGTCAGACGGTGGCCACTGCTAACCCCCGTCCACTGTTTTTGACACCCAGAAACAGATGAAAACACAGCTAAACAGGTGACGGCGCACCAGAAACACAGATCAAAACACAGCTAAACATTAAGGTGACGGCGCACCTACAAAAAAGTTAAAAAAAAAAAAAAAAAAGTGCCGCACCATAAAGCATGAACTACAAAAACACCATAAAACTCAGATAGACTAACCGACCACACGTTTCAACTAGCAGATAGCCGATGCTACAATAAAAACCCCAGCCAGATCTGGTGTCATTCAATTAAATAAAGATGTTCTTGCCTATTTGAAGCGAAGTCTGCGCCTCCCGTTTCGTCAAAGTCCCAGGCCAGTCCCCTCAGCCTCTGGTCTGTCATCAAACAGTGGATCCAGCACCGAAGCCGGTTTTAGGGGGGGAAGGGGTGGGCTGTGCCCACCCAAACGTGCATAGTACCCACCGGCGTCTCCATCTCGGCGGCGGCGAGAGCGGAGAGCGGGTGGCGGTGCGCTGCAGGCTCTAAAGCCTACGGCGTAGGCTACGCCGTCTACGCCGTAGGCTACGCCGTCTACGCCGTAGGCTACGCCGTCTACGCAGGAGCCTAATGCACTGGTAAGATGCGCACGACATTGATAATTTTTGCAGATCTCCCGTGCATCACAGAACTTTGATCCAGTTTGCCTGAACCGAGACGTCTTATGGGCTCCCTCGTCAGCCTCCACGGCCGGGAGAGTGCTGCTCATCTTTGTTTTAGATACCTGTCCCAGTTAAACTAACGCGGCTTATCTTCCCAGAGCCACCGCTCTACGTCATCGCCCCCAGAATGCATTGCGCAGGTAAAACATGGCGCCTCCCGCAGGTCAAAATATGTGATAAACATTGTAGATTTTTAAAGCAATTAGATTATTTTATGTGTTTCTAACAACATATTTTAGTATAAGAGAACAATTGTGGCTAATTAGGGACTACATGTCTTAATAGCCAGGGTTCCTTTTAAGGTTTGCGAGCGCAAACTCTGCGCCATGGAGAGTCTGGATGGAATGCACAGTCACAAGCGCAAAATGAAATTTGACGAGTTGGAGTTAGAGATATTAGTGGAAGAGGCAAATAAACACATTCATGAACTACAGCAAAGAAATTTAAACATTACCAAAAGAAACGCAATATCGGAGAAAACCTGCGATAGAGTAAATGCAGTTGGTAACACAAAAAACGGAAAAACGTCTGGTTTTTCATATTTCAATTTTAGGCACAGATCAAAAATACGAAATAGAAAAACGGGCCACAGGACTGAATTTGATTTTAATATTGAATTGGTCGGGTTTACGTGACCCCGCGGTGCTCGGCATGGTCTGAGGAGAAAAAGACAATCAGACACAGAGCTGGAGAGCGCTTTGATTCAATCTATTTATGAGTTAAGTTTTTATTCAGATGTCCACAGTATATTGCAAATATTATATATTATATAGCAAACACTGAGAGTAAATGTGTGACAGACGGGACCATCATATGGCAAGAAGAGAAGAGAAGTGTTCAGAACAGCGCACAGAGCGCACACTAAAGGCTGATTTATGGTTCCGCGTCACACCAACGCAGAACCGACGGCGTAGGCTACGCGGCGACGCACACCCCACCGCGACCCTACGCCGTTGGCTACGCCGTCGATTTAACGCAGAAGCATAATTCAGGCGAAGCTGCAGTCTCTGCGCTGATCCTGACACAGCGGGTCGGAGCGGATTTGGTCATGATGTTTAACCTGTGTTTTGTGATTAATAAGCACGGGTTTTAATTAAATGTAATTTACGAAGGATGATTTCACGTTCAATAAGATAAGTAATCAATAAAATACAAAGTTTTGGCACAAAGGCTTGGCCTGCTTGTGGGCGAGTGGAGGGGGGCACATTAAGAGAAGGTGGCAAGATATAAGGCGAAGAACTAAAGAAAAAGTGGCATTTAATAAAACTTGTGCAACCATTTTTAAAATAGCATGCAGCAGAATAAAGACTCTCTCTCTGCATATTCTTTCTTCTTCTTCTTCTTTCGTGTGAGGCAGCTAGGCAATGTCGCTCAGCCGCTGCAGCCAGCTCACTGTGTCGGGACTCAGGTCATTCAGGTCAAGTTCGTTGGGTGGGGGGAAGGTGGGGCACTCGTAGATGATGTGGTGGGCGGTCTGCTCCTCGGCTCCGCATGGGCAGGCTGCTGATGGGCGCAGGCCCCAGCGGTGCATGGTGGCGTTGAAACGGCCCACACCCGTCCGTAGCCGGTTTAGTGTTGACCAGTCCTTGCGAGGAAGGTCAGCGCCCGGTGGTGAACTCGTGTTTGGGTTGACTGAGAGTTGAGGGGGTCGGGGGGTCTCCTGCCAGCTGGTTCTCCATACTTCGAGTGTGTTGAAGGGGGGTCCACCAGAAATTGCTGGGTGGCGAGAGAACGGGCGCCGGGAAGGTAGACGCTGGCGACCAGGGTCTTGGGAGTCTGCCACGAGATTGTGCAGGAGATGTGTTGGATCCTGCGAGGCCTTGCTCACAAGTCTGTGTGTGTGGTTTTCCCTGCGTAGAGCGGCTGGTGCGATGCCAGATAGTACCGGGAGGAACTCCGTTGGGGTGGGTTTCAAGCAGCCGGTGACAATCCTCATGGTCTCGTTGAGGGTGGTGTCGAGTTTCTTGGCATGCGCACTGCGACTCCATGCAGGGGAGGCGTATTCTGCCGCGCTGTATACCAGGGCAAGGGCGCCGGTTCTTAAGGTAGAGGCACTTGCTCCCCAAGACGACCCTGCTAGTCGGCGTAGGAGGTTGTTCCTGGAGGAGACTTTGGCACGCAACGATTCAAGATGTTGTTTGTACGTTAGCTGCCTGTCCAGTTTCACTCCAAGGTATGTGGGGGTTGGGTTGTGCGGCAGGGGTGACCCATTGACGTTAACTGTGAGTTGCCGGCGAGCCTCCTTGGTGTTGAGATGGAAGTCTGTGGAGGATGTTTTTGCGACACTCAGCTTCAGTCTCCACATTTTCAGGTACTCTGCTATTTGTGACATGTCTGAGGTTAGGGTCTCCTCTACTGTTGTCCAGTTACTGTCCGAGTGTAGGAGGGCCAGGTCGTCCGCGTATCCGTACTGCCTTGATGTTGTGTAGGGCAGATCGCTGATGTATAAGTTGAAGAACAGTGGGGCCAGTACTGATCCTTGGGGGACTCCGTTTTTGAGGCGCCGAGGGCGGCTGGACTGACCATCGCTTGTCTTCAGTGTGAAGCTGCGGTTGGAGAGGATAGTGCGTATAAATCGTACTAGGTGGCGGTCTGGAACACCCCGGAGGAGCTTCAAGGTAAGGCCCTGGTGCCAGACGGTGTCATAGGCCGCAGTAAGATCCACCAGGACAACGCCTGCATATTCTTTGATTTTGGATGTCGCCTCCTTGCCACAATAACAGCAGCAGCAGATTAGCACCTTCCTTTCGAACGTATTAAATACAGACGCAATCGCAATACGCGCAATTACTGTCAGGCTTGGTAAATCTCATTGCGCGTGGTAAATGGAGCAATTTGCATCTTCCCCTCCCAGTATTTAGGATTTCTGCCGGGTACGCCCCATATTGATTATTCGTCAGGGCAAAAGTACTAAATGGATTGCGTGTGCAATTTTGCGCATTTCAGAGACGCAGTCGTCTTTGCACGCTGTTAGTAGATCAGCTGGCACTTTGGTTTGCGGGTGCTGTCAAGTTTGCACACGTTTTAACACACGCAAACCTTTAGTAAATCGGGCCCTCAGATGAGAAGTAGGAGGGTTGGAGTGAAGCTGCTGTGACGTATTTGATTGTGTATCTAAACGGAGAAGACAACACCACTAAAGATAAAGAACCTGGAACTTTTTCTGTGTTGATGTCTCAGAGATCAGAGGTATTGTAGATGGACAATCACACAGTAGAAAGAGGAACTGTGATCACAGAAATCAGTATTACAGATGTTTCCTGGGATGGATGGATGCTGTGAGCTGCAGACCAGAGAGGAGAGAGAACACAAGACTATCATCAGTGACTACCGTAGTCTAAGGTCTGTGATTATAATTCTTTATTTGTATGAGGACTATTGGCAAAGGTAATTTAATGACAGCCTTTATGTAGAAATACTGACATTTTAAAGAAACATACCTGCTTTGAAGATCTCCATTTTCCATCCAAAGAAATATAAAGGTATTTGACTGGAATGGTCTGATCTAGCTTGACTTCCTCTTTTATCTTGAAAATTCCTTGTGAATGAGTTTGAGTTTGACTTTCCCCCTCCTGTCATTAACGTCTCTGTCTTGTAAACTCTACTCACTTTATATATTACCCGGTTATACCTTGATTACATTTTAATTTCCCTGTCTTGTCATGATTCAAGCCTGTGTCTCATCAGCTCTTCTCACTAAATATTGTCCTGCTTTCACTTCTTTCACTGCTACTCCATCTGTCTCTATGGCCGACATTCTGGCAGTACTTTAACACCTTTGCTTTCGCTGTTGCCTGTAATTTTAGTTTTTGGGTTTGTAGCTATCCTGCTTAGTGAAGCACATGTGTGAAGTAAAGAAACTGTATTTTGGACTCCTACATCCCCGGTCTCCTCTGTTTGGGTCCTCCCTAAACCGCCCATCATCACACACTTTTTATTTGAGACATGGTAAAATTGAGGGATCAACGGTCCTTGAGCAAAGTAAGTAAAAATTTCACTGGCATCCAGTCTGTCTTGGTCAGAGATGATGAGTGTTTCCAGAAATCTAAAACCAGTTGGGCTGCTGCAACTGATGACATCGGGCTGCACAACTAACTGACCTGCGCATGAGAAGTGGCAAATGCAGATGATATTCTTCGCTCTCTGGATTTAAATATTCCCTTATCGTTGTTGGATTTTGTAGTCACTGCCAGCAAACACAAGGCAGGAACAGACATTATTAATTACTGTAAAACATATTGTTACGTTATCTTATAAAGAGAACATCTTCTATTGGGGAAAAAAAACATCATATGTGGCACATTTTGTTTCATATTTACATATATATATTATATATATACGTTTTATATATACATTTTTTCCAATGAGAAAAGCATCATGTTATATAATTTAGAATTAAAGTGCAGGAGAAGATGTTGCCCCTCAGTACAAAGTGTACAGTGCGACACAAACACGTAATGTGTGTCACTGCATTTCCCGTATATGTTTTTCATGAGAATTGGTAGCAACGAAGAGCTTCAATCAATCTGACTCAAACAGCTTTTATACAAGTAACACACTACTTCTTTTAAAAGTGAACACATCATGACTGGACACATCATTAAATACAATAATGTTAATAAATGCACATCTACATTGAGTAAACTGTTTTTATTCATGTCTTGACCCATTGTACATTTGGCTTTTATTTATACATATCAGTCATTCACAGGAAGAAATAGAACACGTACAAAATTTTACAGTATAACCGTTGCAAATTGACTTAGTACACAGAAGATAAAACCTGTAGGACTAAATACACTCAAAAATAAACTAATTCTGAAAAGCACTAAACTAAATGTTGCTAACACAATAAATTAATCGCAGCTCTAAAAGGCTTTGAAAGACTAAAAGCAATGAATTTAAATATTTCTGCGATCACCTTTTTCATATATAAAACAATTTTAAAAATAGAAATTAAAAAAGTACCACAATATAGTATACTTTTAACGTCATGCATTCAGTAGCTTGAATGCCGTAAAGCTGTAACTTCCAGAGGTGAGACAGACAAGCCTCAGTCGTGCTCAAACACTTTTTTTCACACTTTGTCACAAGAAAAATAAATGAATATATTAAACTCTAACATCGCTGTAGATTATCTCCTGCGGTCTTTGTACATGTCTTCTCTCGGCTCTGCCAGCTTTCCGCTTGGAGAAGGCCGTTTCTGAATAAACCAAGGAGTCCTCGTTCCTCTGAGGAAAAACAGTGATTCAATTTAAGAAAGAATGTTATGAGCAGCAGCGTTGTTATCTGAAACATGTTTTCTTAAATCTCTGATGATCTTTACCTCTTGAATTTGCCGATCACCACAGGTCGTTGCAGCATCTATTTTCAGTAACAGATGATTTTAGTGTCAACAATTTAAATCCAGTGTTAGTACTTGAAAGTAACTAACTTGTAGATTGATGTATATAACTTTAGTTACCATTGAAACAACTGCAGCTTTTCTTCTTGAGGGTGTAAACGAGGAAAGTTATTACAACAAGACTTGTTGTCAAAGCAGCACAAAGCAGACAGAGAATCACATTGGCCGTTTGTAAATCCCACATGTCTGAGGCTGGAAAGAAATAGAGAGTATCTATCATCAAGTTTTTGTTTGTTTTTACTGATAAGATTACACAGTATGATGAAGAGTCTAAAATAAGATTTAAAAACAAAATAAAATATTTTATGGATTTTACCAGATCCATAACATTATCATGTTGGACTGAAAAGAAAAATAACCACATACCTTTGATTTCCAGTTTAGCTCCGTTTCCAAATAATATCTGTCCACATGAGGCCACAGCACAGTAGTAAGTCCCAGCATCAGTGGAGCTGACGGTCTTGGAGAAGCTGTAGTCACATTTCTGAGCAGAGCGAGTCTCAGGACTACTGTTACAGTCACCAGAACTGTTTTTATGAGCATAAATCAAACTAGGATGAGACTCTTCTGATCCAGCTCTGAACCAGTACACATTTGATGGACATGTTTTCTTCTCAGAGTCAGAAAAGACTGAACAATCCAGAGTTATTTGTTCTCCTGGATGAACTGGATCAGATGGAAACACTTGAGTGACAGCAGTTGTATCTGGTTCTGGTCCTGAAAAAGTAGTAAGCTTGTTTAATGTGCCTATTTATTACAAAAATATTGCTAAATATTATTTCATAAATAAGGATTTACTTTTTTTTACCTTTAATCCTCAGAAATTCTCCCTTCAAAATCATCATGTTCAAGGAATGGACTTTAATACAAAAGTAAAGACCGGTATCTCTCAGTTTAGTTTCATTTATATGTAGAATAAAAGTTTGACTCTCTTGTTTTGCAGTGACGTCAGGAGTTTTACTAATGCTGTCAGAAGCATCAAAGACGTATGTTGCTCCCAAGACTTCAGGCTGGTTTCCAGAAACAATTCTCATCCAATACAAAGATTCTTGCTGCAGACTAGTCGTCTCACGAGGGCACGTCAAGGTCACATTTTGTCCAACAGAAACGGTCTTTGTCCCAAATACATAATCACCTGTGCAACCTGGAAGATAACCGCCAAAAGAAAATTTAACTCGCTGTTAATTTACAAATAAGAACAAGAGAGATTTCTAATGTACTTACATCCTTGTCTGATCATCAATATCGCATAAATTAGGAGACACATCTTCAGATTAATCGACGACCGGCTGCATTTAAATAAAAGCACATCCTGAGATGAGTTGTCTTCATATAACCGTGGCAAGAGGGAGTGGACAACTTTAAAACAATCTGATTGGTCTCTGTTATTTGGACGTTTCACTGTCAACCACAGTGGAAATAATACGCACCTTCTTTTGTCGCCTTTACACAACAACAAAAGCTTTTGTGTAATGTACAGTACGATGGTGATTTTCCATCACTCAAAAAAATAAACTATACGGAGGATTAACAGACATCTGTTTTACAATATTTCTGAACACATTTGTAATAATTGGAATTGGTCAAAATAACTTCTTAAAAAGGATTTAGAAGAATTATAAAATAAATCACTATTAAATAATAATGGCAATATAAAAAAACAAGGAGTGAAGAAGAAATCACGCCACACAATTCAGATTACAAGAAACAATGTTTTTTTATTTGCTGTACAGCATTATTTTTTATGTTCTGCTATAGTTCAAAGCGACGAACGGGCCCTCGCACTCATGGCCACCGCCGCCCTCCCCCCCGGCCCTCCCCCCACGGGTTCCCTCCACATTCCTAGGTCAATAATACTATAAAAAAGTGCCTCTGCTGTTCACACAAAACTCAACTTATCATCATAAGCATATCAGAAATGACACCATCCAGGACTCTCTATGTCAAACCATTCAAAAGTTATGGCAGAAACTAGGAAATAGGAAATATTAACCAATCAGAAGAAGGGGCGGAGCCAATTTAAACCAATGAAGGTTAAGGACTCTAAACCAAATCCAATGACACCATCCACGACAAATATGAACCAATCAGATGAAGGGGGGGCACGCTCGTCGCCACGGTAACGCTTTTGACTGAGAAAAGTAATGCCCATCGTTTCAGGATGGAGACGCACATTTTGATGTATAACACACCTGGGTGCACGTTACGGTTCGGGCCGCATTAACGGCCGAAGAAATGGCATAAATTGCTCCAAAATTACACGATTAATTCAAAATGGCTGACTTCCTGTTCGGTTTCGGCCATGGCGTCAAGAGACTTTTCTTTAAGTTGCAACATGATACAGGTGTGTACCGATTTTCGTGCATGTACGTCAAACCGTATTGTGGGGCTTGAGGCGCGAAGTTTTCTAGGGGGCGCTGTTGAGCCATTAGGCCACACCCATTAATGCAAACCATTAAATATAAAATTTTTCTCCAGGCCTGGCTTGCGTGCAAAATTTGGTGACTTTTGGGGCACGTTTAGGGGGGAAAAAAGGCCCTCATTTCGTCGGAAAAATTAAAGCGAGAAAAATAAAAACGAGGGGAAAAAAAATAAAAAAATTCCTACAGATACGATAGGGCTTTCGCACTGTCAGTGCTCGGGCCTTCTAAGCATGTGGCCTTCTGACAGCCAGCATGGCCAGGGGCTACCTGCCATCACTGTTGCTACATAGCGCTTAGCACTGTATTGACATCGGAGCAAAGCTTCTGATCTGTGAATAAAGACCTAACAGATCAACATAATTCATGTAATCATAATACATTTTGTTAATTGTACAGTTCGACCACTGACAAAGTTGTGTGTAGGTCTGGAAAAGTCTGACGACAAAGTTTAGCTGAGCAGCAGGAAGCTTGTGCTAACCACGTGTTGGTTATCTGTGCGTCGGCTGTACAGTAATCCCTCGCTATAACGTGGTTCACCTTTCACAGTCTCGCTGCTTTACAGATTTTTCATTGTATTCTGCATTCTGATTGGCTAAGAACGGCCAATGAGCTTCAGCGAGCAGCTCAACAACAGGGCCCTTTGATGAATCGTTCATTTCAGTTCTCATATGTAATCGATTGTGGCATGTCGGTTTATAAGAATCTCTTTTGCCCAGAAGAAAAAAGAGCGACAACAACGACCCATAACTATGTTCTTCTCTCTAAAAAACACACCTGCACCGCGGGCTTTAGAAGAAAAAGACGCTACAGAGCGAGTCAGGATACAGCGCCAGTCAGAAGAGCAGTGAAATACGCGCGAGTCACAATTGTAATAATGTCCTACTGTACTTATTGTATTGTCTTTCATAATAATTTTTCATTTTCTCGCGTTCAAATCCAGTTACTCGGGTCGCGGTGGGGCGGGGCTGATCTCCGCAATTTGAAGCCTTGTATAATAATTGTAAAAAAAATAAATAAAGGTTACTACTTCACGGATTTCACCTATCACAGGTTCTTTTTACAATGTAACCCCCAGCCTTCAGTTTCTGTCTTGCCCCGCCTGTGTCCCATCTGCCCTGATTGTGTCTGCACCTGTGTCTCGTCATGTCTCGTTATCCCCTCAGTATATCTTGTCTTGTCATTGTTCCCAGTCGGACCGTACTGTTCTTCCCTCCATGTGCTCCACGGTTTCTAGTTTTTTGATCCCTGTTTCTGTTAGTTTTATGATCCTGCCAAGCAGCGTTTTGATTTTGTTTTTTTGCCTCTTGCTTCCTTTGGATTAAAACCCTTGTTTTTTGAGAACTCCTGCCTCCAGCCTCCCTCTCTCTCCCGCACTTGGGTCCTCAGCTAACCTACCATGACAGAAGGCTGTTACACAAAACCAGGATAGTGGATTAAGCCAGGATTTTCTGGATATCCTGGCTGAGTTAAGCCTGGATTCGGTTTCACAATAGCAGTAGCACATAAGTTACCATGGAGACATATCCTGTGCAGCTAGCCTGCTCCAGACCAGGTTAACAGCCAGGCTTAGTTAAGCCCGGTGCCTTATCTGTTCAGTCAGCAGTCAAGCCGATCAGAAACCAATGTGTTTGGTCCCAGATTCTGTGGTCTTATCTGCCTGTTCCAGCCGTTTTTTTAAATCAGCCTGCAGGGGCCCTGGATGGCTCAGTGGGTTCAGCGGGCGCCATTGTAGAGGCTATAGTCCTTTTGCAGGTAGCACTGGTTTGAGTCCCGGCCTGTCGCCTGGCTCCCCCCCTCTATCTACCCGTTTCCTGTCTACTTACTTTCTAAATAAAGGCCATTAGTGCCACAAAAACCTTTTAAGAAAAAATCAGCCTGCAATAATATAGCACTGATACATTCAGTCAAGTATTATTTTAATATTATGATGGTTATCACTATCAATGTAATAATTACACATGTGGGCATTGTTACTGTTTGATCATGTTGTCAGAAAGGTAGACTAGACTAGTAGATAGACTAATAGATCGAATGTGTTGAGGGGATTAGAGAAATTATTGATGAATAAGCAAGAACATTGTCAATCAAGTCAAGTCATATAACTAGCTCCAGAGACGTGTCGTTCTTCACAATGGCATGCCAATTTTTCAATGACGTTGTCGATGATTAGGCATTTAAATTGAGAAGGGCTTTCTGACGAGATGGACTGTTTCAGGAACAGGTCCGACCCGTTGGCCATTCCGGACAATTACCTTGATGAGCACTACCGCTTTTCATGGGATGCCATCCGCTACCAACTGGGTCCCAAAATTGAGCACCGCACTGAGCGTAGGCCACGCCCTCACTGTTACACGGATGATCTGTGTTGGGCTCAGATATTTTGCAAGTGGTCCTACATGCAGTCGGGGATGCCGAGAATCTTAGCAAAGCCATTATTTGCCACACCACCAGAAGGCAGTGGCGTCACTAGGGGGTGGCCAGGGGTGGCCACGGCCCCCCCCTACAAATTTGCTGGCTACCCCACTTGCCTCAATTTAAAAAAAAAAAAAAAAAACACTTGCCAGTCACATAGATTCTATCGTCAGTTATGCGTTTCATCCCAAATCATTTGGGCCAAATGCACAGCCAGCCAGGCCCAGGAAGCCGCTCCTGATCTGCCATCACTCAGAGTAGTACTATTAGTCTATGCACGTTAGACCTTTAGTAACATTAAATGTAACACAATAAACCTAAGTATATCAGTAGGCGTTTTTTAAGTATTTTGGAGCCCATATACTACAACAGTATAATAAAATCCTGTAATGATGGCTTTTAGTTTTGGTCTCCACCCCAAGAATTTAAGTGGCCCCATCTGGCCCCCCCTATGAAAACCTTTTGGAGGCGCCCCTGACAGAAGAATGTATTTGGCAATGCACATCTTCATACCCTTCCCCGCCCACATTTAATTTTTTTGAATTGATTAATTTATTTCAGTCATTCCATGATTAACTAAACTCATATTAACCTAGTGTGGACAGTTGCCAGAAGTCTATATGCCTTTGAATAATACTCACTGGATTATTGTTAGTCGGTTAGTCCGTCCATATCATAGTACAGAAATGTGTGATTATGCTGCATATTTAGAAGTGGAATGATGTACCATCTATGAAGAGGCCAGTTTCTATGGGTGGGAAAGTCAGTGGCTGTTCCCCCCTGGATCCCTTCTAAAACAGGCCTCCCTTAATTTATATCAAGGGTGAGCTGGCGTGGATTCTGGGGATGGTGGGCCACCCCCATGCCAGACACATGAGCCTTTAACAGCTAAAATAAATACGGGGATGAAATATGTGAACAGGCTCATTTGTCATTTGTACATTGTAGTCGACATTGCTGCCAAGTGCTCTTCGGTCCAGTCATGATGATACTCTATAAATATTGATAAAATGTGTAACAAAAAAACATGTAACATGATTTTTTTTTTTTAAGGTGGTAAGGTAGGTGGACGGGAAATGGGTATAGAGCAGGGGTTCTTAACCTTTCTGACCTTGGGGCCCAATTTTTTCAGTACCGAGTGGCCCGGGGCCCATTAAATATAAACACTGTATAGCAGGGGTATTCAACTAAAACTTTAAGAGGTCCATTTAGAGAAAATTTACTCAAGCGAAGGTCCAGAACATCATTATATATATATATATATATATATATATATATGTGTGTGTGTGTGTGTGTGTATATTCAAGTAGCCTCATAGTTGTATCAACATCTGCATCTGACTGTTATATTAAAAAAGTACATATTTGCCAATTAACATGTTTAACTTGAATTAAACATATTTTTTTCTCTTAAAAATAAAGTAGATTTTATTTTATTTTTCAAATGCTATCTTATTTTATTTCTCTACCAGCAGTTTGAATTCCCCCTTTTCTTTGTTAATTGTCTCAACACATTTTTATACTAAATTAATATAAACACATCTTAACAATTTAACAGTTTTGCAGTTTTTCTTTCTTCCCCTCTTATAATCTTATGCCCCCACTTTCTGTTGTTCAGTGAGAGAACTGAGCTCTAATTTCTCCTGCCAGGACTTTAAATCTGGGCTGGATGGTGTCAGGTTCTCATGCACATGTGAAGGTGCTCATTGATGAGCCTGAAACGATATTTAGTTTTAATTATGTTCATTGTGGAGAAAGCTGCTTCACAGCTGTATGTGGACCCAAACATGTTTTAAAATGGTCAGTTTATTTTCTGTGACTTCAGTTCAGAATTGAGTGAATATGTTTGATGAAAAACTTTGTGTTTTGTTTCAGTGGCGTTTCACTTTTGCACTTTGAACGCCACGGTCTCTGAACGTATGAGACACTGGTTTTGTCCCAGTGGGAAGACTGAACAGGATGAATTTGTCCATTCCGGGTTGCATATTTAAAAATACAGCGAGGACAAAACTTAGTTTGATTTTACTTAAAGTTATTTACATTAATAAGTTGTCAGGACTCAGTGTGTCGGGTTCATCCGAGCCTGATCAGCTGCGACGGGCACAGCCCGCACCGCAGCTCTCTGGTCGCGCTGCAGCAGTTACTTTCCGATGCTTTTTCGAAAGCCCGAACAGTCCAGTCCAGCAGACACGACAGCCCACGCATCTACATCTACCATCCTTCAGCAGTAACGACGGAGCCCACCGCCCGAGCGGCAGCCTCAGCCGACCTCCGGGTGATCACGCCGCGCTCGCTTACTCTGGGCGCAGACCCAATTAATCGATCCCTAATCCTGGCGGATCTAAACCTACTCTGTGCAAAATGAAGAATTTTCTCTGTAAAGACACACCATTTCTCTTACTATTACACGTACAGCTAGCTCAGGGTCTTCTTCTCCTCATTTGGTCGGGAGTTGCTATGCAGTCCCGCGGCCCTCGCGGCCCACATGTACAAAACTGAATTTGTTTTGGCGGTCCACTAGATGGCGCTCGCGGCCCAAGTGTGGGCCGCGGCCCTATGGTTAAGAATCACTGGTATAGAGAGAGGAGGGAACACACACAGGAAAGTGACAGTGATAATCAACAGGGTAACGTCATTTTCAAAACGAGAATGAATAAACATTGGGATGAGTGTTTTTTGGCAGAGTTTGCTTCTTGCAAACCCCAGTTTGTCATTTTCGTTGCCACTTGTTCAAACAATGGATCCTTCATGGTTCTGGATATACGCAGTTTATTTCGTCCTCGGCTCCGAGGCCGAGTAGCTCGCGGATCTTCTTGTATCCGCAGGTACTCATGTTGTAAACATAGATCCTACCTGTGACGTCCTGCTGCTGTTACTCTCATCAGCTGTTGCCTTTGTTTTATAAAACGATAATACATTATAAAAAAAACCTCCCTGGTTGGTTGTACTCAGGTTAAGTGATCAACAAATCCCTCCCACGACCCAGTTGTTTACATTAGACCTGACCCGCAGTTACCCTTGGAGGCGAGTTATTAGCGGGGCAGCTCAAAACGCCCCCCCGCATCCGTCAATTTAAAAGGGGCATGCGACACGCTAGATCTGCACGTTTAACACAGGATATTCGCCCATGTAAAAGGGGCTAGTGTCAGCAGACTTTGTTTAGCCAATGTTAGCATAAGTGCCCTGCTGCTTAACTGAGCTTTGTCCTCGGACCCTTGCAGGCCACCTCAGTCTAGGTCAGTAGCCAGAGGGGGGTTACAGAGCCAGAGGGGGGGTTAGGGGGCGGTCGCCACCAGGCCCACAAGCTCATAGGGCCCAATGATACGGCCCCGTTTTGTGTGATACGTTCATCTATAATCGTAAATTGTATGCTATAATAACGATAAAATGTGCATTGTGCGGCCAGTGTAGGCTAATTCTTACTTTACAACTGTCCTGAACGCATCGGGGCTGTGAGTCAACGCTGATTGTCTGTAACAGTTACAGCCAATTTGCAGACTCGGCAAGTTTGCTGCCATGAAGGAGATGAGCGCTAAACTTTATTTGAATGTTTGTGTTGTTGTCAACTAGACCGCCGAGTCTATTCTCTATTATAGAGCTCAGAAATGTTATAGACTGCTGTGTCTATATCTATCTGAATAGATTGTGTAATTTTAGACCAATTATGTTTTTTTTGTATTTAAGCTGTATCAAAAATGGAACTGAGTCAGTCCGTGACTATCTGAGTTTTCAGCACCATGTGATTGATAGCTGTCAGGCATGAGAATAAATGTTGTTTGATGGGTAGGATGAGGTGTTGTTGAACGTTAAAATGACTATCATAAGGGCCCATCGAGAATGCTCCGCCCCCTCTGTGCTGAGACCCACGCTCCACCACTGGTCTTGGTAGTCTGCATGTACAATTAAAGCACTCCAAAACTCCTTTTTTAATAAGAAATTATGCTCTGCTATGTCTTTCATTGAAGCTAAGAAGTCCAGACCCAGAATGTGGTGTTTTATATATCTGGTGTGGTACAAAAAAAAAGGAAAAAGAAAAAAATAATTTTAATGCATGTAAAATCTAGCTATGGAGACCAACATCATGTTTGAAGCAAGCTGTAAATATGTTTATTTATGATGAAAAGTTGGACATTTTAACAAAAAGGGTCAATGCAGATTAACTTGAATTTGGAGCAAGGCCAGTCAAGTCAATCTAAAGCCACTTCCTGTTTGCATCAAATTAGCAGGGGCGATGCAGCCACTTGATCAATTCAACATCAGCTGTTCTACAACAAAGTTTGATTGATTTGTTCTTAATACACCCTTTTTGGGGGGCTGTTAAGATCAGCCACACAAGAAAAAATACATAAAAACTAATATTATATTGGCATACACTGACTAGACTATATCCTGCTCAAACAACCTCAGAAAATGGTAATGCTTTATGTGAACATACAGTACCATGGTAATTTGTCCGTATGCACTTCTCAGTTGCTCAGTTGTCTTTACTGATTGTCCGTCTTTGTCCTGAAATATATACATTCTGAAAACTCCTTGTTATTCATCCATCTTTTAGCTTTTCTTGAGTGGAGGTTCAGTGATTCAAAATGTATTCCGAGTTCATCACCATCCTGTGAAATAATAAAATTGAGCATTAGTAATGTAATATCACAAAACAATAATTAAACAGTATTAACAAAATGCTATACGTTCTACAGATGGCCCAAATGTAGCAGAACCTGGAAAACCCCCTGCTGAGATCTGATTGCTCTATTTTATATATTTCTTTGTACTCCACTCTGCGTGCTCTAACCTTCTTATTAGGGCCCGAGCACCTTCAGTGCGAAGGCCCTATTGTATCTGTAGGAATTTTTTCTTTCTTTCTTTCTTTCTTTCTTTCTTTTTCTTCTGACAAAAGGAAGGCCTTTTTGCCCCCCTAAACGTGCCCAAAAAGTCACCAAATTTTGCATGCAAGTCAGGCCTGGCGAAAAATTTGATATTTAATGGTTTGCATTAATGGGCGTGGCAAAATGGCTCAACAGCGCCCCCTTGAAAACTTTGTGCCTCAAGCCCCAGAATGCGGTATGTCGTACACGCACGAAAATCGGTACACACCTGTATCATGGCGCAACCGAAAGAAAAGTCTCTTGGCGTCATGCCCGAAACCGAACAGGAAGTCGGCCATTTTGAATTAGTTGTGTCATTTTGGCGAAATTTATGCCATTCCTTCGAAAGTTAATTCAGCCCGAACCGTAACGTGCACCCAAGTGTGTTATACATCAAAATGTGCGTCTCCATCCTCCGACTACACGCATTACTTTTCTCTTTCAAAAGCGTTACCGTGGCGATGCTAGACGCCAAAAAGCGCGGCCACCCTTCATCTGGTTGGTTCAGACAGAAAAAACTTTGCGCCTCAAGCCCCATAATACGGTTTGACGTACATGAACGAAAATTGGTACACTCCTGTATCATGTCGCAACTAAAAGAAAAGTCTCTTGGCGCCATGGCCGAAACCGAACAGGAAGTCAGCCATTTTGAACATTCTGAATTAATTGCGTAATTTTGGAGCAATATATGCCATTCCTTCGAGAGTTAATTCAGCCCGAACCGTATCGTTAACCCAGATGTGTTATACATCAAAATGTGCGTCTCCATCCTGCGACTACGCGCATTACTTTTCTCTTTCAAAAGTGTTACCGTGGCGACGCTAGACGCCAACAAGCGGACCCCCCCTTCATCTGATTGGTCCATATTTGATAGTTCCCCAAAAGGCACCAAATTTGGCATGCAAGCCAGGCCTGGCGATAAATTTGATCTTTCATGGTTTGCATTAATGGGCGTGGCAAAATGGCTCAACAGCGCCCCCCGGAAAACTTTGTGCCTCAAGCCCCACAATACGGTTTGACGTACATGCACGAAAATCGCTACACACCTGTATCATGGGACAACTTAAAGAAAAGTCTCTTGGCGTCATGGCCGAAACCGAACAGGAAGTCGGCCATTTTGAATTAATCGTGTCACTTTGGCGCAATTTATGCCATTCCTTCGGCAGTTAATTCAGCCCGAACCGTAACGTGCACCGAGGTGTGTTATACATCAAAATGTTCGTCTCCATCCTCCGACACCACGCATTACTTTTCTCTTTCAAAAGCGTTACCGTGGCGAGGCTAGACGCCAAAAAGCGCGCCCACCCTTCATCTGGTTGGTTCAGACATAAAAAACTTTGCGCCTCAAGCCCCATAATACGGTTTGACGTACATGAACGAAAATTGGTACACTCCTGTATCATGTCGCAACTAAAAGAAAAGTCTCTTGGCGCCATGGCCGAAACCGAACAGGAAGTCAGCCATTTTGAACATTCTGAATTAATTGCGTAATTTTGGAGCAATATATGCCATTCCTTCGAGAGTTAATTCAGCCCGAACCGTATTGTGAACCCAGATGTGTTATACATCAAAATGTGTGTCTCCATCCTGCGACTACACGCATTACTTTTCTCTTTGAAAAGTGTTACCGTGGCGACGCTAGTCGCCAACAAGCGCACCCCCCCTTCATCTGATTGGTCCATATTTGATAGTTCCCCAAAAGGCACCAAATTTGGCATCTAAGACAGGCCTGGCGATAAATTTGATATTTCATGGTTTGCATTAATGGGCATGGCAAAATGGCTCAACAGCGCCCCCTTGAAAACTTTGTGCCTCAAGCCCCACAATACGGTTTGACGTACATGCACGAAAATCGCTACACACCTGTATTATGGAACAACTTAAAGAAAAGTCTCTTGGAGCCATGGCCGAAACCGAACAGGATGTCGGCCATTTTGAATAAATTGTGTCATTTTGGCGAAATTTATGCCATTCCTTCGGCAGTTAATTCAGTCCGAACCGTAACGTGCACCCAGATGTGTTATACATCAAAATGTGCGTCTACATCCTGCGACACCACGCATTACTTTTCTCTTTCAAAAGTGTTACCGTGGCGACGCTAGACGCCAAAAGGCGCGCCCCCCCTTCATGTGATTGGTCCATATTTGATAAGTCTCCAAAAGTCACCAAATTTTGCATGCAAGCCAGACTTGGCGATAAATTTGATATTTCATGGTTTGCATTAATGGGCGTTGCCTAACGGCTCAACAGCGCCCCCTAGAATACTTTTATCTGCCATAACTTTTGAATGGTTTGACATAGAGATTTGTGGGTGGTGTCATTGGACTCTGTATTAAGTCCTTGAGCTTCTTTAGCCTTAATTAGCCCCGCCCCTTCTTCTGATTTGTTGTCCCGATTTTCTGCTATAACTTTTGAATGGTTTGACATAGACAGTCGTGGGTGGTGTCATCAGATTCTGTATGGAGTCCTTGAACTTCATTGGCCTGAATTAGCCCCGCCCCTTCTTCTGATTGGTTGTCCCTTTTTTCTGCTATAACTTGTGAATGATTTGACATAGGAAGTCGTGGGTGGTGTCATTTCTGATATGCTTATGGGGGGCGGTGGCCGTGAGTGCGAGGGCCCGTTCATCGCTGCTTGCAGCTTTAATTTCTCTCTTAAAACTACGAGTTTACTCATCTTCATTGTCAATAGGAGTCATAACAAATGTAAAATGCTTGGATATAGAGATTCCAGTTTAGTTATCAATTTCATGTTAAGGTTGTATTTACCCCACTTATTGGTTGATCCGCAGCTGATCCGTCCTGTTGAGTATTACTGGAAGCTCTCACTTCTCCTGTCAATGAAGACAATAAGTCTAGTGATTCTAGTGCTTTTAAAAATTGTTGTTAGACAGTGCTAGCCTATACATCTAGATGTACTGCTACCTTATTTAAATTTGATTTGCAGGTATGTCTAGCTACCATCTGGAAAAGGCGCTTTGTTCGCTTGTGGTCTTTAAAAGTTTTAATTAATTTCAGCTCAATTCACTTTACTTGTATAGCGGCAAATCACAACAAGGTAATGTAAATTCATTCAACAAAATCTATTAAATTTTAAACCTACTATCGTTACTATCAACTTGGAGACTTTAACAGGACAGGAACAGTTCAGACATATAGGAGGCACAAGAAGTCCAAAACTGCCCTACTTGATGACACAAGGCTACGGCAAATGTTCTCTTTAATGAAAACAATCTGAAGTCAGCCGTTTTGACTTAACCCCTCGTTCACAGTGAAAGCGTCACGGGAGTCCCGACGCCAGCATCTCGCCGCTTGGTGCATTCACACTGAAAGCATCAGTGCCTGCAGCGGGGCGGGGGTGGGCGGGGCTAAAGCTGCGCTGCAGAACTGAAGGGAACAGTGGGAACAGCCTACACATCTTCAGTTTCCTATTTCACCATAGATCACACTTTGGGACGCCTTCTTTATATCTTAGTGTTATTTCCGCGTAGATAAGAGTGAGTTTGATGCTCCTTAACAAGTTTGGTCCGCGGATCAATATCAACCGCCGTCCGCCAGAGCCCGGTGAACCATAAATCCGCCTAGGCTGATTTATGGTTCCGCGTCACACCAACGCAGAGCCTACGGCGTAGGGTACGCGGCGACGCACACCGCACCGCACCATAATTCAGGCAAAGCTGCAGTCTGTGCGGTGAACACTGACACACCGGGTCGGAGCGGATTTAGTCATGATGTTTAACCTGTGTTTTGTGATTAATAAGCACGGGTTTTAATTATTTTTCGTTGGATCAATGTAGCAAATAAAATCGTTGGGACCATCCAGTTCCTCACCCATCAGTTATTGTTTCACATGAGCAGTTCAGGTAAAAACGGCAGGATGAAATAGATTAATTCCTGATAAAATAAGTTTGTTAGTGCACAGCTCTGCTCCTGTACGCATGTGAATCAGTGTACGTTTGTGTCTACATGAAAGTACAATCAGCATTGAGGCTTCTCGCTTCGGGAATCCCGGTCTGTGATTGGACGACGCCTCGGCGTCGCCGCTACTCATTTGCATAAAGTTCAGATTTTTCAACTTTCAAATTGACGCGCCGCGCCCGACGCTCCTGCCGCTCCCGCCGGTCCCGCCGCCTCTCGACGCCCGGTTTTCATAGACAATGAATGGCAGCCAGACGCCTATGACTCCCGTGACGCTTTCAGTGTGAACGCAGGGTTAGGTCAGCTGGCGACCATGCTGAAAAGAAACCTGGGGTTATTCTTATGCACATGTTGAAAAATATGCAGTTCAAACTTTGCAAAGAGCTAGTTTCTACGTTAAAATTGTTTTTATCTCTTGCACATTTACATCCAAAAAGTTTTGAAATTGGTAAATGTACATTCTAGGGAATCTCAAGCTTAAATATAATGCAATCAACCTCCTTGGCTAACTGAACTAAACAATACCATAAATGTCACTGGAATTTTTCCTTTAATTTTGATATATGGGTATGAAAAAATGTAAGGAAGATTACATTTTTCTTGTTTACTGCTTTGTAGTTAATATCTTCATGTCTGGTACAACCTTCAGACATCCATAAAGACCATGCTTGGTTGAGTTGGAGGAATTTATGCAACACAAGGGGGACTTTATATTAAGCAAGGTCCTTGTCATGCCAGATAGTGTGTACACAATGAACCTACCTTTGCAGTGCTCACAAACTGGCCTTCTTATCAAAAAGATATTCACAAGTATGCAGCAGGCCAACAATACCCCAAGAATGATCACAAGTGGGTCCACTTTTCTTCCTGGAATCAGAGAATATCCCAAAAAAAAGACAAATGTTGCATCATCATTTTTTGCTTCGAACTAATCAATAGAAGATTTCTACAACTTCAAATGTTAATGGCCGGGTTTCCCAGATCCAACCTCTCTTAAGGATTTAAGAGAGGTTCAAAGAAGGTTTGAACTAAGAGAGAACCCTAAGATACGGGTGTTTCCCAGATGACTTCTTAACACCGTCCTTTAGTTTCGCTCTTTCAGACGCTCTTTGGAGCAGCTGTCCGGTTCTGAAACCAAATCAATCGATGCCAGGCAAATCGATCACCGACCACTATCAGCGCATTTTCACACGCAGCACTGCTGCCTAACGCACTAATTCACTGCTGCCTGTGCGTTATAATAAAAAATTAAGATGATAAATATAATTCAATGACCCTTTTTCATCCAAACGGTGCGTTACTCCGTTATTTCTGGCTACAGTGAGGCTTTTTTTCCCCACACACGGAGACCGGGAGTAAACGGGGTGGGCGTGTGTGTGCGTTCAAAAACATGAGCCAAGAGAAGGCGAGTTTCGCAAATCGCAACGTGGAATTACAGCAAACCCTGGTTTTTCGCAGGGGTTATGTTCCAAAAAGAACCCGTGATAAGTGAAATTCTTTTTACAATTATAGAGGGCTTCAGATTGCAGAGATCATCCCCGCCTCGCACGTATTCCTCCTTTTCTGAATGATGCATCCCGACTCGCGCTGTATACAGCGCGAGTCGGCAGGTGGGTTTTTTCAAGAGAAGAAAATAGTTATGGGTCGTTGTCTTCGCTCTTTTCTCTTCTGGGCAAAAATATTCTTTAATATAAACCGACACCATTGATTATATTTGAGACTGTAATGAACGATTCATCAAAGGATCCCGTTCTTTCAGCTGCTGCTTCCCTGTCATCACATATAAGTGCTCGGGCAGGAGGATCGGTGTCCCGGCTGCCTGGACAGCCGGTCCGACAGCACGTCCAGGGGACTGAAGTGCTGACGCACGAATGCGTTCATAAAAACAGTTCTGCTTCGCGCACGGCGACGCGGTTGATTTGCAGCGAGAACATGCTGTATAGCAGCCAAATTATCTAATAAATGATATTCATGATGATCGTTTTATTTGTGCGTAAAGCATAAAGCATATACAGGAACACACTTGTTATTCCTTATTTTTCTTTTTTTTTTCCTTTGCTGTCACCAATAAATGCTAAACAATATAAATCTAAAGTATAAAATAGATCAAAATTTGTGCGGGGTGCATTGTTTTAATATCTCATTGCTTGGTGTGATATTGATTTGCCTGACGCGGCTGGATCTGTGAGTCTTTGTTCACTAAGATGGTTGTAAAGACTGGGTCAGCAGCATCTTTCATTTCCTTCTTAATGAAAGAGATACTTAAGCTAAGAGCAACTCTGGGAAACGCGATTTTCTTTCACAGGCTCCTTAAGAAGGTTTGAAAGAAGTCTTTCGCTGTTAAGAACTACTTAACTGATCTGGGAAACCCGGCCAATGTGTGTTTGGGTCTTAGTAAATTTAATAAAGTAAGTTAGCGTTATTTACAATTATGATCCCTTTAACAGATGTTCTGTATTGACCTGAGTAGCAGCTTGTATCCGTTACTTTTGGATGCATTATCATCACAGCTGGTAGAAATATTCCTTGTTCTTAGTGCATCCTTTAAGGATTTATTAAGCAACATTATTGGGAAAGATGTCGGAATTGCTGATGTTCCTCATAAGGGCTTGAAAGAATGGTGGTGCAATCAAGCAGGATAATTACAACAAAAGAAGGTTTCAAAAAAGTTGTTTTATTAAAATTATTTTGACTATTTTTGGCATTTTTATATTGCAATCTACTGCATTTTACCGCAAGTGCAAATGCTCAAATTTAGCCATGTCACAAGAGAAACATGTTATATAATTCAATGTAACATAGACCCCAGAAGGAAATGTAAAAAAAAAAAAAAAAAAAACACTGAAGGCCAGAGAAACAAAATTAACTGAATTAGGGTAATTTTCAACTATAGTATACATCATGGTCAAAAACATACTTATCTCCACTTTAGTTCCTCCACCAAACAGGATCTCTCCACATGTGAGCAGCGCACAATAGTAAGTCCCAGCATCCGAGGATTTGTTTATAGCTTTGGACAGGTGGTAGAAACAGCTCCCTCCGGCCGGATCGTCACAGGTGGCTCTGCTTTGGTAAATTGCTCCTGGATGAGATTCTGAACCAGCTCTGTACCAGTAAACTCTGTTTTCATCTGGGCACTGATTTACATGTGCGTTGTTCTTTGAAAGAAGAGAACAGTGCAGCTTCACTGCCGTGCCCAGTGGGACGGACTCCGTATCTAAACTGTGTCTCACATTTACAGCTTGATGCATTTGTTTAGGTTCTGTTTGAGTAAAAAAAATACATGGAAAAGGAATGAATTAGACAAGTTTGTGTATGTTTGTATTGACACAGGTCTTGTGAATGGATTAAAATGGATATACAGTAGTTTACCATTCACAGCCAGAAATGTGACATTGATGAATTCCATCGTGTACGCTGCTCCTACTTGACAGAAGTATGTTGCTTCGTCGTCTTTGCTGACATTCTTTATCTCGAGAGCATAACCATTCCCCACTTTTTTGACATCATATCTTGAGTTTTGAAACTGCACTTCAAAAGTTAATTTGTTAAAACTGCCCATCAAAATTCTTTGGATCATGTGTCCGAAGTTCATTTTGTACCAATAAAAGAGCTGTCGAATAGAGTCAGACGGTCTACATAATAAAGTCACATCATCACCAAGTTTAGTCTCAGTCAAAGAGGTCTGGTGAGGAACCTTGAGGGTCCGAATCATATCTGAAAATATATATATGTAGACGAAAGGGAGAGAGATACAAACAATGAAAAGGTTACCACACGACAAGATAAAGTTTATATGGTGTTAAAACCTTTTAGTAATTTTACTCTGATACTACAAAAGAAGCAAACTCACGCAATATACTTAGAAGTATAACAGCAGTCAGTCCTCCGACCATTGTGTCACGTCCCCCTCTCTTGCACAACTGATGTCTTTCCGCTCAGGTGGAACATGTAATCGCAATATGTTCAAAGTTATAAAAGTGGTGATTGGCTAAAACACAGAAAATGCACCTCCTATAATTCTGTGTGGGCATGACCCATTTTCACAGAATTAAAGTAGACTGCAGTTTTGTTGAATATATTCTATATATGCAGTTAGGTCCAGAAATATCCATATAATATATAATATAATATATTATATACATTTTAGAATTACAACTATTTTAAGCAAAATATCTTCAGATTTAGGGGCTCAAATATTTTTGAACAGTTGACTGAAAATAAGTTAATTAAGGTTTTTTTCATTTCCTCGTTACTTTAAGACTAAAGAGGTGAACTAAGCATCTGGTCAAATTTACAGTTTAATTATAGTTGCCAAGTTCGCTTATTATAAGAGATTTGGGCTTGTTTTTTGTTAAGTTGCTTTAAAATATCAGGAATCTTGTTTTTATTTTTTTTTGCACTGTGGCTTATTTTGGGATGGGGCATATCTGCTGCCTGTCCTTTGGGCTGAGTAGTGTGTTGAATCTCGTACATCTCTGCACCGCCCTGAGTGCGCACTAATCATGGCTAACTCACATTACAAGCCCCCCTTCTAAATGACTGCAGTGCAGGACATACACAAAATCTCTCTCTCCATTCACATACAGTTTAAACCAGAAGTACATACACTGTGCAAAAAGACACATAACATTTTTTGTCTCATTGTCTGAAGTTAAATCAAAGTTCTTCTGCTTCAGGTCATTCAGGATTACCAACATTATTTCATTTTGCTAAATGCCACAATAATAATGAGAGAATTTCTTAAAGAATTTTACATACACAAAAAGTACTAAGTCTTTAAATAATGTGGGGAAGCCCAGATGATGATGTTGTGGGTTTGGAAGCTCCTACATTTCTTTACTATTTAGTAGCATTGCCTTTGAACTGCATGACTTGGGTCAGATGTTTTGGGTAACCTTCCACCAGCTTCTGACAGAACTGGTGTAACTGAGTCAGGTTTGTCGGTTGACTCGCTCGCACACGCCTTTTTAGATCTGCCCACAGATGGGATTCAGATCAGGGCTTTGTGATGGCTGCTCCAAGATATTGACGTTGTTGTCTTCAAGCCACTTTTGAACTATTTTGGCAGTATGATTAGGGTCGTTATCCATTTGGAAAACCCAAGGCCAAGTGTTGGCTTCCTGGGTGATGTCTTGAGATGTCGCCTTAATATTTCCATGTAAAGTTATTTCTTTATGATGCCGCCTATTTTATGAAGAGCTCCAGTTGCTGCTGGAACAAAACAGCCCCACAACATGATGCTGCCATCTCTGTGCTTCACAGTTGGTATGGTGTTCTCAGGTGTACAAGCTTCCCCCCTTTTTCCTCCAAATGTAACATTGGTCATTATGGCCAAACAGCTCCATTCCAGTTTCATTAGACCACATGTCATGTGGCCATGTCTCCAGAAGTTAAGGTCTTTGTCTTGGTGTGTTTTTGAAAACTGTAATCTGGCTTTTATTTTGTTTCTTTAGGAGTAATGGCTTCTTTCACACCGAGTGGCCTTTCAGCCCATGTCAGTGCAGGACTGGCTTCACTGTGGATAACGACTCTTTACCAGCTTCATCCAGCATCTTCACAAGGCCTTTAGCTTTTGTTCTGGAGTTAGTTTGCACATTTCGTAACAAAACATGTTCATATCTGGGACACAGACCCCGTCTCCTTCCTGAGTGGTGTGTAGGTGGAGCAATACAGAAATGTTGGTGTTCACCTGGACAATAGACTGGACAGGAAACGCAACACTGATCTTGTACGAGAAGGAACTGAGCAGGCTTTACCTCGGGAGGAAGGTCCCTCAGCATCTGCAGCAAGATGTATCATCCTTAAGTCTGTTGTGGAGAGAGTAATCATATCTGCATTCACCTGTTCAGGTTGCAGCATCAGAGTTAATATCTGATAAACAAGAATGGCTCTGTTTAGGGATGGCTCTACAGCTTTTAGGGTAAAAAGGGGGCTCCATAAGATTTAAATACACACACACTGCACAGAATAGATAACACAGTGTTAAGTATTGTCTTCAAGACATAGTGATTCTGTAAGAGGCTTATTCCTCTTCATTGTTAATGACAGATGTCCTAAGGGGCTCTGCATGACAGGAGCTTCCAATTCCCTGAGCCAAATCTAGTTAACTGCAAACCCCTGGCCTGCTACTCTGGGGCCAAGAGAGGATCATTCCTCTTCTTCCAAATCCACTGGCTGCTTTTCTCTGCTGCCTCTGATGCAGCTTGGATGGCCGAGTGCTGGCTCTGGCCCCTGATTCCCAAGCGCCTCTGCAGTTTTATGGTAGATGTCATATAAACACAAAATAATCATTTAAAAAAACACCAATTTGCAGATAATTGAAATCTATCTTTCCACACATATACACGCACGCACAAACACACACACATTATAAATATATACATTTTCATACAAACATATATATTGTGTTTTGGAGGTGTGGAATATTTTCAGTTTGTTATGTCTGTAAAGAAATAAATGAAGTGAGTCTGCATATGAACATCCCCCTTTCTTTAACTTGTTCCAACTTTTTTCTGCAGCTCCTCTACAACGTGAAAAAGAAACTATGGTGAATAATTATTTCTGGGTGTGTCAAACTGTTTTTTCATCTCAATAACACACACACAAACACACAAAGACTTTATTGGAATATTCACTTTTAATAAAATGTTTTAGATATATGAGCATCAGTCAGAGATGAAATAATTGAAAAATGTACATAAGATAAACACAAACATTTAATTATTAAATTAATAATTCAATGCTGCCTGTTAACCTATATCACAATGCTATATTACAGTAAATAGATATAGTAACTGTATATCGCTCCCTATTCTAGGGAACTGCTCTTTACTGATTGTATTATTTCATACTTGAATATGTACAGTCTTCTGATGACTCCCGGTTATTTTTCCATCTTTTAGCTTTTCTCGAGGGGAAGTCCAGGGCTACATAGTTTATTCCATCTTCATCAGCATCCTGTAAAATAAGGTTCTACGTTAAAATGATCTGAAGACTGTGGACTTTAAGTCCAATAAAACTACTGAACCTAATGCTTGGTAAAAAAAAAAAAAAGAATGTAAATGCAGACAGCATGAACTCCAAACTCCTTGAAGATTCAGCTGCCAATATTCAGATTCATTGAACTGTTGACCTGGTTTAAGCTTTACTTCTATGCATCCCTGTCACTCCAGTTGACCTCAAATATGGCATTTCAGCTCACACTGAGGGCGATAAAATTGTCAATACTGCCAACTGAAAATAAATTTGCTCCGGCTATTATACATTTGAAATATTAAAGGAGCATGAGGCTCCTTTTAAGAAATGAGACTCTCTAGCGCCACCCTTCGCCACGACGGCCGTCGGGGGTACTGCAGCCAACAGTGAAGCCGGCACGGGAGAACGGGGAGAACGCGCATGCAGCGTCATGTGACGTCACATCCGCAGCCCAGCGCGGGAAATTTGGGCCCGAATTGCAGCACATTTTGCAGCACACAGCCTGTTCAAGGCAACGGAGAACAGAGAGGGCTCATTCTTTTTGGTTTGGAACGCTTCATCTGACATTATTACTAGAAAACTTAAAACGTATACGAATTTTTTTCATAAGTTCTGCCTCAATCCTGCCTCATGCTCCTTTAATGTAGGCTATGATGCAGTTTGCTGAAACTAAAGGTGCTGTGTCTTGTAAACGCTAACGTAAACACTGGAATAGGCTCTTACAGCCTTTAACAACTTTAAATATAGAAAATAAATGAAGGAATGTTGACGTAATCCATTATATGTATCACTGTCACTGAATATACAACTGGTAAAACCTTGTTCATTCCTTTTCCAGACTAGTGGGGCGGTTTAGCTAAAAATTTCAAAAGGATTGTGCATTTTGTGATACAAGCATAAAATTTGGCACAAATGTACATTGATATATGGCAAACATTTTCAGATATTGAGCCACTCGGAATTCTCCCTTCATGTCCACCATATTGGAATTCAAAATGGCCGCCATCTGAAATCTATATTTTCAATTATCTTTGGGTCTAATGCTGCTATTGACTCGATTCTTGTGTCTAAATGTATGTTTTTGGGGGCAAGAAATCTAATGGAAACAATCTGCATCGCATATTTTGTACCAATGAGCCGCCATATTGGATTTCAAAATGGCCGTTGATTGAAATTTACATTTTCGATTATCTTTGGGTCTAATGCTGCTATTGACTCGATTCTGGTGTCCAAATGTATGTTTTGGGAGGAAAGGAATCCGATGGTTATAATCTGCATTGTGTATCTTTATAAATCAGCCAACATATTGAATTTCAAAACGGCTGACACCTGAGTTATATGTGTGATAGCAGCCCAAGATGTGTTTTCATTGTCTACTGTACCAGTTTTATCTTCTAGGACCTTTTTTACATTGTCTAGCCATTGGTATTCTTCATGAGTCTGCTGTTGGAAGTTTCCTCTGGCCAATGACTCTACTCTAGCAGCTGTGACAGGCGACCCCTTGATGCTGCTAGTGACGGGGGGTACGTCAGTATAATAGTGCGGCAAGGGGACGACAGTCTTGGACCGTGCATCTCCAGATTCTCCGGCAACGACGATACTCCGATTCACTCCTTCACCAGTGTAAGAAGGATGTACCATGGAAGGAGTCTTTTGATGTTGTTGCACTGGGGTTATGGTCTATGTTGTCTACAGCAGCAGTTGTAAACACTTCGCCACGCAAATTTAGAGGGCAGACCACTTGTTCTCTATAAAACTGTTTGCAGACACGGTTGCCCATCTGTGCTGAGAGCTGGAGCACTCTGTCATACGAGATGCTTAAGCCAAGGTGTGGAAGTCTGTCGACTAATTCTTTCTTACGTGTATGTGCATGCAACATCATCCCTATGTATGTTGGAATTGGGGTCTCTTGTGCAACACTGTGTCTGACACAGGTGGACGATGACGTGCCACGAGTTTGCTTGTGTTTGACGCTGTTGAACTTCAGTATCTGGGCTGCGGTAATTGCTGCAGGGTTAGTGTCTTTTGTCTGGTCCTTGATGCTGGGTCCCTCGAGAATCATGTTGACTAGTGCAAGCAGCAACGGTGGCACAGATTCTTCTTGACACCCTTCAGGGAATCCTGTAAAGGGCTTGGCTTCTCCGAATATATGACGGCGAACAATGTGTGCAGCACATGCAAGATGGACTGCATCACTATCACTGTCCAGTTCGCAAGCTTTGTAAAGAGCAGCACCCAGATCTTCTTCAAATGCCATCAATATGTCTCTCCCCTTGGTGTGTGCTCGCATGTCAGGAAACTGAGATAGCAGTCTCTGTTTTAGTCGTGTGGAGTGGACTCTTGTATCGAGCTGCACTCCAAGCTGCTCCATTCTCGACTGATATAGGTGGACAAGATCGGCCAATCTAAATACTGGTGCTGTCTCCTCATCTTGTCTTGTTTCTTCAATGTAGAGGACGAGTTCAGCGAAGACTACTGCCGACATTGATCTCTCTTGGTCTGAGTCCTGTGGTCCTGTTGATTGGTGAGATCTCACGCGGTTGTAAAGTCCTATCAAGCACTGCAGGTGATACTGGGCGTCCAACGCGACCATGTCACCACCACTGAGACGGCCAAGCAGTTCTGTATCACTACACTCTTAAAGGTTCCGTGTCAGACTCCGAAAAGGATCAGTTGGGGCCAAACTCCATTCTGGATAAAAAATGACTCGGAATAGAGTTAGATTTTTACACAGAACAGGTCAGATCTGACCCAGAAATGGTCATATTTATTATACCTTATTCTGTGTCATTTTTACCCGAAATGGAGTTTGGCCCCAACTGATTATTTTCCGGGTCATCTTACACGGAATTTTTAAGAGTGTACCATTACCACCACCCCACCACCAGAATCAAATCATTAGATCCTCAGATAAAGAAAGATTGAGAAGCACCTATTTTGAAATCCAAAGTGGCGGTTCATAGGTAAAAATATGCAATGTATTCTGTTATTATTAGAATTTTGTCCCCCATAACATATATGAATCGAGTCAATAAATGCATTTGACTTTTTAGAGATAATCACATGTAGATTTCAAGTGGCGGCCAATTTGAAATACAATATGGCAGCAAAATTAATAAAGATATGCATGCAGCTTGTTACAATTGGGTTCCTTGCCCCCAACCCCCCAAATCATACATTTAGACTGAACCCAAAGGTTATCGCAAATGTAGATTTTAAAAGGCGGCCATTTTGAAATCCAAGATGGCGGCTCAGTGGTAAAAAATATGCAATGCATATTGTTACCATTGGATTCCTTGTCCCCCAAAACATACATTTTGGCACCAGAATCGAGTCAATAGCAATTTTAGATCCACAGATAAGCGCAAATGTAGATTTTAAATGGCGGCCATTTTTAATTCCAATATGGCGGACATGAAGAGAGAATTCCGAGTGGCTAAATATCTGAAAATGTTCGCCATATGTCAATGTACATTTGTGCCAAATTTGTTGCTTGTATCACAAAATGCACAATAGCTTAGCTATGCTGCCCCACTAGACCTACTTCAATCCTGTTCAGGTTTACGTTAGGACATTGGGTGCCCATCACAACTGTTGTTGGGTTAGTGGTTGGGTACATCCTGGACTGGCTACTCCATCACAAGATTGAGCACAAATGTGAAACAAATAGCCAGACACAATCCCACCCACTCCTAAACACAGACTTGTTTTTACAATTTCAGAGGAAGCATCCGTCCCTGGACTCGTGCAGCATTCCCTTTATTTGTAACAGTCTACAAAAGATTTGCAACAAAGGTTCATTTGATGGAGACTAACAGTATTGGGCTATCAGGTGAGTGTGCAAGGTGAAATCTTTTAGCAGTGCCGTACGTGGCATACGTAGATCACCACAACTGATGCGTCCATCAGACTGACAAAAATGCTCATAAAACTGGCCCAGATTATTATCAGACCCTTGATTATTATCAGACCCTTTGAGGGATAAGAATAGCGCATCAATAAGGTGAGCACTTGTGGCCTTTTAGAAAATCGCACAAATTCAGATTTTTGTCTAACAGTAAACAAAAGCATCTCAGGATTTATGTTTAACATTTTATTGACCCAATAATCCGCCCCAATCTCCTCAAGAAAACAAATCTGCAACATTATACTTTACCGACAGAAAAGTGTCATTAAAAAGGGGCTTATAGGTGAACATGCTTAGTCCCCAATATAAAGAATTAATTAATAGAGTTCTGAGGATTTCTTCATTCATTTCTTTAGGTTCATCCTTTTTTAGTTTTTTATATAATCACAGTAACAAAAATAACATTTAAAAAGTGGAAAAGTTTAAAAATCCCCCTTCACTCTGTGACGTGTGGTGTTTTTGTGTGTAAAATTCCCAGATATATCATAATAATTTAAATGTATTCATAAATGTGATCATATTTACCACATGACTTTGATGATCCACAGCTGAGCCATCCTGCAGAACCTTTTGGGAAGCTGGTACTTCTCCTGTTTTTATAAAAACAAACAGTCATTACAAAATCATGTTATTGCAGTCTTTTCATATCTTATTTAGCGCAGGAATAAGAACCTTTTCCAAAGTTGACACACTTTTTGGCCCTTTGCAGTAAATATCTATAAACTGTAAAAGTGGGCATTCTGGGAGGTTTTGATGCAAGTTGTTAAATTATTAATCATTTATCACAATCTGTCTGATTGTGTATCTCTCACCTGTCTCAAACATTTCCATCCAAAAACTTGCTGTGGATGGTGATGATGAACATCCCAGGGATGCTGTTACTCCCTGGCTATATTAAGACTAGACTAAAGACCACTTTTACTGTATTTATCTGCAGAGACCCAAACTCTAACATCTCTGTCTTCTGGCTGTAACATTGAGCCGTCCAACTGAGTGAACCTGTGCAAACGTGCGTATCCATCAAGGAATGCACCCATTCATTTTTTGGAAAGCAGCATGTGAAGAAGATTTTATTTCTCTTAATTTCTTGCCTTGTCACCTCTAGTTCCTCAATAAGATCATAAAAAAGGTGTTTTTCTCTGAGTCTGCAAATATTAACCAAAATGAAGGGCATAGGATGCCCCTTGATGATCTGCTGCTAATAACCCGACATCTGATATCACAAGACACACAGAGGTCTTATAGAGCCAATGGATACTTCAAAACTAGGGGTGTCAAATTAGCGCGTAAATTGCAATTAATTAATTACAGGCATATTTAGCGCTTTATATCTTTTAATCGCTTAATCTATTTTTTGATCTCTAACTTTACGTTTTCTGTTTGCGAGTTGCCTTTATTGTGAAATGGTGGAAAACAACGGTGAGTCACACCTTGAAGTGAACACTGATTGGCTGTCACTGTGTGTGGGAGTGTTAGACTCCCATTGTAGCTGGACAGTCATGTGGGGGGTGAGTAGCGGAGAAGAGAGGTGAAAATGCAGGAGCATGTGAAAATTGTCAGCCCAGTGAGGGGAATTTACTTTTCTAAAACGCCCCGACGACACCATTGATAAAGCTAGAGTTATTTGTGTTTTTTTTTGTGGAAAGGAATTTGCTTTCCACCGAAGCAGCTCAAGTCTAGCCACATAAACGCAAAGCACGCAGTCGCAAGCGCAGCCACAGCCACAGCTAACGTTAGCAGCAACGATGTTACCACAGCAACGCTCTTCCCCAAACTAGACTGGAGGAGAGCACGTCTGCAACAGAGTGGCTGGTGAATGTTCCTGCCAAGTGGATGTAAATGGCTAGGACTGCATCGGTTCAATCTGATCTGTTCAATCGGGAATAAATTACTTTATAAAGCCATTTTTTTTGTTATATATCAATTGATTGATCTGCCACAATAATGCAATGAATTTAAAGGAAAACACCTTAAGTTGAGGGCATTTCTCTGAAATTTTTATGTGCGATTAAAAAAGAGATTAATTAGATTGATCCTAATTTTTTTTTAATTTTTAAGCACTATTAAAAACATCAAGCAAGTTCTTTGTAATGCCTTTCCGAGTTGTAAATATCAGAATCAGAATCAGAAAAGCTTTATTGCCAGGTCAGACATAAATCAGACGAGAGACTTGACTCCGGTTTACACCGATGGCACCATTAATACGGACGCCATATATTGTGTACATAATGAACCTACCTTTGCAGTGGTCACAAACTGGCTTCTGCTTTCTTCTGGCAAGAATCAAAGTTATATTCACAAGTACAGAGCAGGCCAGCAGTGCCCCGAGAATGATCACCATCAGCTGCAGATCCGATTCTGGAATCAGAAAATATCCCAAAAAGACAAATACTTCAATATATAATTTCCTTTGAAGTAATTAATTGTAGTTTTCCACGTCAAGTTTCATACATATAGTTAGCATCATTGACATGTAACAGTGCATGTGGATGCTCTGTTTTTGACCTTGCTAAACTTGTATCTGAAAAATCTTTTTTGCATATTCAGCCCAATCATATATAACTTCACCTGAAGAAAGTGTCAAAAAGTTGTTGGAATTCAGAGTTATTTGCTATTTTTGCCATTTCCATGTTACAACCAGCTGTATTGCACTGCAAATGCAAGTGTACTGTTAAGTGTTCAAGTTTAGCAATTCAATTCAATTTTATTTATATAGCATCTATTACAACAGATGTTGTCTCTAGGAGACCAGACCATGACCCCAGAGCAATTATTACTTAAACATAACATAAACAGTGGCACGTAAAATCTCCCCTAGTGGGAGAAAAACATTAAGCCAAACAGTGGCAAGGAAAACTCCCCTTTAGGAGGGAAGAAACCTGGAGCAGGACCTGGATCATAAGGGGAATCTCCTGCTGAAGACCAGCTGGGCAGAGCAGGAAAAGAGAAAACAGAAAGAGATATTGGAGAACAGAGAGAAGAGAGACACAGACACAATGGTTAACTGTGGCAACATCATAAAAAAAAGCATTTGAAGAAGTAGCTTTGATGTTACAGACAGCACAGCAGGAAATCGCAAGAATGCATAGGGGTGCAGACACAGAAGGACAGTGGAAAAACAGAGTTAAAGAGTAGCGCCCACACTTATACCTGAAAATGATCACTTCTGCAGTACAGTGTGAACTACACTAGTTTCTATCTTGATTTCTTTGAAACACTCAATTGCTGCTTTTCTTTCACTGTATTGACTATTTAACACTTCATAGGGCTGTAACTTAAAATTATAGTAATGTGCAAAGGTCCTAGCCACCCTTGCTTTCTTTCTTTTAGCAAAGTTATTATTATGGTGTTCTGCAAGATACAGGACCCTGGCTCTTTAAAAGCTAAATAAAAAGGATTCCTGATTAATATTATTGCAAATATCTACATTTGTCCTTGAAAAGAAATAAATCTGTGCTTGGTTGTGAGGTTGATTTCACTGCTTGCCATGTTGGTAAAACCACATAAATATCTTGGAAGTTGATCATTTGCTATGATTGATGCAAATTATTAATAAAAATAGCTAGTATTCAGTCCACTTCTTACATTCACTGTATTTTCTGTTTGTATTTAAAAAGGAGCATGAAAAATAAGATGGATGAGACGGGTGTAGGAGTGTCTAACACTTTTCCCTAGTTTATGTGTGTGTATGGAAAATATCTTATACATACTTATCTCCACTTTAGTTCCTTTACCAAACAGGATCTCTCCACATGTGAGCACCGCACAATAGTAAGTCCCAGCGTCCGAGGATTTGTTTATAGCTTTGGACAGGTGGTAGAAACAGCTCCCTCCGGCCGGATCGTCACAGGTGGATCTGCTTTTGTAAATTGCTCCTGGATGTGATTCTGAACCAGCTCTGTACCAGTAAACTCTGTTTTCATCTGGGCACTGATTTACATGTGCGTTGTTCTTTGAAAGAAGAGAACAGTGCAGCTTCACTGCGGTGCCCAGTGAGACGAACTCCACATCTGAACTTTGTCTCACATTTACATCTTGATGCATTTGTTTAGGTTCTGTTTAAGTAAAGAAATACACAGAAAAGGCATGAATTAGACAAGTTTGTGTATGTTTATATTGACACAGATCTTGTGAATGGATTAAAATGGATATATACAGTAGTTTACCATTCACAGCCAGAAATGTGACATTGATGAATTCCATCGTGTACGCTGCTCCTACTTGACAGAAGTATGTTGCTTCGTCGTCTTTGCTGACATTCTTTATCTCAAGAGCGTAACCATTCCCCACTTTTTTGACATCATATCTTGAGTTTTGAAACTGTGCTTCAAGAGTTAGTTTGTTAAAACTGCCCATCAAAACTCTTTGGATCATGTGTCCGAAGTTCATTTTGTACCAATAAAAGAGCGATCGTTCAGAGTCAGACGGTCTACATGATAAAGTCACATTATCACCGAGTTTAGTCTCAGTCAAAGAGGTCTGGTGAGGAACCTTGAGGGTCCGAATCACATCTAAAAAAATGTTTTTAAAAAGAGAGATACAAACAATAAAAAAAGTTACAAGACAAGCCAAAGTTTTGTGTTGATTAAACTTAAATCACAGATGGTACAAAAGAAGTGAACTCACGCAGTGTACTTAGAAGTATAACAGCAGTCAGTCCTCCGACCATTGTGGCACATCACCCTCTCTTGCACAACTGATGTCTTCCCACTCAGATGGAAATTGTACACACAAGAAGTGGGAAGTGGAAATCATGGTGATTGGCTGAATCACAGAAAATACACTTCCTATGATTTTGCATAGCTGTAGCCCATTTTGTATAGAATGAAGGCAAAGACGGCTTTTTTTTAAAACCACTGATAATTTTAATGTAATATTTCATCATTATGACCAGAAACAAAATGGATCTTTTAACATGAGATAGAATTTCAGAAATTACCTTTTTTTTCTCCTTTTTTTATTAAAGTAATTCATCGAGCATGAAACAAACAATGGTTCATATTTTAAAATTTTACTTAAAGGGGACCTATTATGAAAAACACGTTTTTTCTTGCTTTAACATATATAAAGTGGTCTCCCCTCACCCTGACAACTCAGAGAAAGAGGAAAGCAACCAAATTCTGCAGTCTCTGTACAGGTGCCCGGATGAGCCATCCAGTGTGATGTGGCTTCTACGAGCCGTTCAGATTTGTGCATTTGCGTTACGTAAGCAAAATGCAAACCACGCCTCGGTCTCCTCTGCTCGCTGAAACCACGCCCACAACTAACTCAGCCAGCCGGAGCGTCCGCCAGTGTTTAGAAGCGGTGGCTGTTTCAACGAGGGACAGTTAAAATGAGGTTTTGCATCGACACTTACCCTCATAAAAGGATCAGTTCCAACAGTACGGACCCGGCAACTGCACACGAGTCAGCGGTAAGCGACGTTCATTTTTTATGTTATTTATATTTGTTTACAAGTATGATCTTTGCATGGGCTAAGTATTTAGCTCAGCTCCGGTGTTACTCCGTGTTACGGAGCTCTATTAGTACCGTAATACATTTATTTCTGTTTATGGTTTCAGATCTTCCAAGCAATGCACCTGAAGCTGTTCAACGACACCTTCAGAAGATGCACAGCCCTTCCTTGAGCCAGCAATAGTGCATAAATGTTATTTATATACAACTTATGTTATTTTTTTTTAACAATAAAGTTAATTTGTGAACATTCAGTGTTGTGATTTCTTTACAGTTAACATGATTCATTTGTCTTGTAACATAAGAAATGAAATGATGAATCGGAGTAAATAACTGTGGTGTACCTGTTTAGAATTCAATTAAATCTTCCTGTGTGAAGACGAGGTAACTAAAGGCTGATTTATGGTTCCGCGTTACACCAACACAGAGCCTACGGCGTAGAGTACGCGTCGATTTAACGCAGAACCGTAATTCAGGCTTTAAGATCCCAGCATCCGACTATCGCGTCGAGCTGCGTGACATCTCTCTGTCCACACTGTTAAACTCGCGGCCAGTTAGGACAGTCCAATAGAAAATAAAGCAATGGAATTGATTTCGTCACTGAAGTTCGATCGCATCGCATGGGACACGCTTTGTGTACGGAGCCGCTGCTCTTCTGCCCGGAGCGAGGCTTTGTTCCCTCCCCTGCTACACGTCATTCAGGAAGCCAATCAGCGCAGAGCCTCATTATCATAGCCCCCCCTCCCCTCAGAATCCAGCACAGAAAAGGAGGCTAGAAGCGGTAAATCTAAAGACATGGCCCAGAGGCTGAATTTCTGATTTATGTAGAAAAAACAAGCTTTTGATTGTTTTTAAGACATTCAAGGCCTGTTTAAAATATACATTAAATGCCATAATAGGTCTCCTTTAAAGCAGCACAATGTAACTTTCAGCTTTTGTTGAGTTTGGCGGCTCCTTTGGACAAAAGCGGTAGGGCTTTACCAGTAGGAACACTACATTTCCCATGAGCACCAGCGCGTACTGCCGGAAAACTCCTGTCCCCGTCGCGTGCATTTGTTTTGATAATGAATGAGAGAAGACGGGACAGACTTTCTAAACCACTTTCTGTTTTCAGCGGTCGTTTGCAGAATGGATAGCGAAGAGGTAATGTATCTATTTTTGGTTAAACAATATAATATGATGATGTTGAAAAACACTAAGTTCAACTTGGTTTTATTAAGTTGTTTCAGCGAGATAATGCGCCCTACAAACTCATACGCTCTGCACCTTTTTCCTGTCACGTTTTTTAGAGGGACTTCGTCATGAATTAGTAGTCCAACATACTTACTGACAAAATAAAAAAATACTTTATAACCTGTGAATAACTGAATGCCCATTCCTTATATTTTGCAGATCAGCCCTGTACAATTTTACAGTTCTCAGGAAAAATACTAGAACCCAAGACAAATCCCCTGTATGTGAAAACATTTCAATTTTGATTCTTATTGAACATAGAACTCTACATTTACATTTGTATCATAACAATTCTGTCTCTTGTTTTATCCCCATAAATCCCCATCGGTCGGGCATCCCTCCTCGTCTTTCATCTCACGCCAGCGAGTGCTGGGCCAATGTTTATTCTTGTCCGGGCATTTTTTTTTTTTGTCCGGGCATTTAGCTTGTTATTCTCCCGCTTTCTTTTTTCGCCTCCTCCGATAAAACTTTTATTTTCTTCGTTTTTTTCGCTGCTTCAGCCATGATACCAGCTTCTGCTGAGCTCTGCGCTCCACGCCCCGCCCAGCTTTCGTCTCGACTACGAATCAGGAAGGAGGGGGAAGTGACGTATGCCGTGAAGCAGTCAAAGCCATAAAAATGTGTAGTTTTTTAGTGTGGAAGGGTTCCTACCATGCTCCTCGAAGTTACATAGCGCCAGTGAAGGTGATACAGACCCCTCAGACCATGACAGAGGTGTCATTAAACCTGTTGTAAGTTGATGTACCATCACAATGAGTCTGGAAATATGATATTAAGGTGGAAAAGTTACATAGTGCTACTTTAATTTTATCAATAAAAGGAAAACTTCCAGCAAGAGTCCAGATATCTGATTTTAATAATACTGTATTTAGTTAAGGCACAATGACATACAGCTGTTTTTTCAACATTTAAAAATAAGTCATAGGAATGGCTGAGATCTTTCTTTGATTTCTCCAACTGGCTTCCTCCTTCGATCCAAAAACGTGAATGTTAGGTTGATTGGTAATTTTAAATTGACCAAAGGGGTGAGTTTGAGCATGCATGGCTTCCCTGTTTGTGTTATATTTTATACAACCCGGCCAGGGTGTATCCTACCTCACATCTGGTGATAGGACCTGAGCTGTGACGTAGGTCTGATGGTGAGAGAACGGCAGATAGACGCAGAAAGACCAAACATACAGAGAAGGTTTGCTGGGAATATCAGGGAACGGACCGTCCTGAGTTCCTTAAGGATCCAGATGCTGGGGTTTTCTTGGCTGACACACTTGTTCAACATTGTGAAGATATCAGGGGCCGTGCCTTTGAATTTGCAGATGGCGATGGCCCTTTTTCAAGCCTTTAGGGACACTGTAAGTTGTGGTCCAATCACAGAAGAATACTTGTATACCTCCACTTGAGCTCTTCCTGCAGTGCACCATTCACAGGTGGAGATAAATAGGTGGACGGTTAGTGTGCAGGTACCTGGACAGTGACTATCTCTTTACCCTCAAAAAGCCTTACTTTCCCTGAATCAGTGTAAGGTTCTTGGAGCACTAAATACCAATAAAACTAATAAACCACAATTGTGTTATTTAATTCATGGAAAAAACAGTCAATTATATCTTCCTCCATTTCTAACAGTATTAATCATGAACCTTGATAATTCAGGTCTTCAGTCGTGATCAAGACTGGAATTTGGTGATTTATACAATTTTAAGCTCTTTACTTTTTACTTTTATGCTATTATATTGCATCTTTTACCTATGATCTAAGTACTTCTCTGACCTTTGATAGAAGCAGCCTAGCATGATTTTGCTGATGAGAGAAAATCCTTCTTGTGCACTGAAAGTATCATCAGTTCAAGCAGGTTTGAGCTGGAAAATAAATTCTGCCTCCACTACCTTTCCTTCAACCTTGTTTATGATGTTACACAACATTTTAGTCACGTATTCAGAGCTGTCTTCATTTAAGAAGCCACAACTTCTTGAGCAATTGATCAGAGGTGAGAAATGATGGAACAAAAAAAGAGGTCATGTAAACGGCGCTGAGGTCGTCAGGAAAGCAACATCAGCAGCTTTTTTATACACTAATGTCAATGAGTTTAGACCTCTTAAATTAGTACTACATAATATGACGTGTCACTGTTCGACATACAACTTATGTTCCATTGTTTATCTGGCCAATAAGACAAACTAATCCCATTACCCACACTGTACGGTATGAAGTTATGTGAAAGTGAAAAAACCTGTCAACTGTAAGATTTTACCCATAAGGACCTCATAGAAAACAATTATCTAATCTTACCGAGTCTGAAAATGAATGCAACCTTATATGAACAACACATGACATATTACACCTTGTCATTATTAATTGAACAAAAACTCAAATCAAAACGCAGAAGCAGCATGTGAAAACACTGTCAAATGTTAACGTTAACATTGAATTAGTAGAGTGAGTAACTGCCAGGGGTTGCTAAGCTGCACGCTAACAGGAAGCAGAGGAGAATAAAAAACTAAACTCAAAATAAAAACACAACACAAACACCATCAGTCATGATCTGAGGTAACTATCAGACTAGATGAACCTTTGGATGGTTCTTCTACTGCAAGTAGTGGATGAAGTTTGAAGTCTTCTTTGCAGCCTCACTGCATGAAATACTACTAATGGTAGTAGATGGAACTGCTTTTATAGCATCTGCTATCATTTATATTTCATAGCTGGGGCCTTCTTAGGATGAGAAAACCCTCTGCTGTAAGATGTACAGTAGGTGTATGCCAGTGATCATCAACTGGCGGCCCACGGGCCGGATCCGGCCCACCGAACCGTCCAATCCGGCCCGCGACTGGATTCTTCTCTGACGGGCCTCTGACAGCTCAGGATATGAATCCTTGAAATTTGTATGTTTAGTGTTGTGGTGACGGCGCAGATTATATTCTTTTGCCACAGCAACAGTTTCGTTGCAAATGAGGCGTACAGGTGACCAGTGATGGGCAGAAACGCATTAGAAGTAACACGTTACGGTAATCCGATTACTTTTTTCAAGTAACAAGTAAAGTAAGGGATTACAATTGCAAAAACAGTAATTAGATTAGTTTAGTTTTTAGTTTAGTTTATTTTGTTTTGGTCATTTACATTTTAAGATGTTTGCATATACACACTGTATATGTACAGTATACACACAGAAATAAATATATATATTATATATATGTACACATTTCCTTTTTTTTTTATTTTTTTTTTTGACCAAAAAGGTATAGGCTGAAGCCTCATGGCTTATTTTGCCTATCCTTTTCAACAAAGGCAGACTTCAGAAACAAAAGATACTAATAAGAAGAAAACGAAACGAACGAACAAAACAAAGAAAATAAACAAAGAAGAGAAGAAAATAAATGTGGTCACTCACGATTTGAGGATAGCTGCAGGAGGAAAGTTGCATAATTTAGACAGTTTAATATGAAGATAATTTATATTTGTGTTCTATATTTATCCATTATTTTAGATTTATAATTTTTTTTTTAATTTATAAATTGAGCTTCTTTTTTTTAGTTCCTCATCCAGGCGGTTCCATAGTTTCACCCCTTCGACACTGATACACCTTGACATTTTTTTTGTTCTTTGCCATTTCTGCTCAAAATTACCTTTACTTTTCTGAAAGAAGGCTGCGTTACTGTGTTACTAAATGCAGTATTTGTTTTGTGAAAATATCTTATGACTTTGCGCCGCTCATACTGATGTATGAGCAGCGCAAAGTCAGTGGTAAACCAGAGACGACATGGAGTGCGAGAGAGAGCAGCAGGAGCATGCGGCGTTTAACGCCTGGAATTACAGACATTATTTTGAGTTTGACTCGGTCAAAAGTGATAAAAAACATTCTCGTCCGCTGTAAAGTCTGTGTGGGAGGAAAGCTCGTTGCGAGACCCCGGATTCCTCCTCCCCCACTGGGGCTGCAGCGCCGGCTGCCTCATCAGACTCCAGCGGGAGAACTGCCGGTGGCCCCTCTGCTGCTAAACAGGTGAAACTAGATGTAAGACCAACGGGACTTAGTGCAGCTGAATTGAAGAAGCTTGTCGCAGGTTATATTGTAGTTCAAGTCAGAGAGAGCTGTATTTTGCCTGACGCAATGTGCATACATTTAAGACTGAAAATAATAAAAACAAGTTTAAAAATAGACCGTTTCATTTACTTATTGTCATTTAATTTTATATGGTGGAATATACACAAAGAATAGAATTAAACTGAAAGTTCTATTGTTTTATATTGTTCCAGTAAAGTGTATTCAAGTTGTGCATCATGTTTTTGAAAAGTAACTAGTAATGTAACTAATTACTTTTGAAAATAAGTAATCAGTAAAGTAACAGGATTACTTTTTTTGGTTCAGTAATCAGTAACTAATTACTTTTTCCAAGTAACTTGACCAACACTGCAGGTGACGCATTTCGGAAGGTTGGAATGATAAATGCGTAATTTTCAGTCTAGTCATCGTTAAAGGATCTGTTTTACACATCAACTCTTCGTTTCATGGCTTTTGAGAGAGCCATTTGACCTGTGTTAAGAGGCCTTTTCCTATCACTGCCGTGGTGTTTGTTTTTCAAGTGCTCGACAAATAAAGTTGACTTAATTGAGTTGAGGCAAAATATTTCTATCACTCCTTGTGGATGACTGTGGTCTAGGTGATAGGAGACTGACTTATAGAGGTTAAAAATGCCTTCAGATTTGTGATGAAATGGAAAAAAAATATAAACAATAAACATCAAATAATAATGTTATGCCAAAATATGATTTTTATTTAATTTTTATTTGAGGGTCCGGCCCCCAAGGTGACTGTCCGGTAAAATTCTGGCCCTCTGACAAATATAGTTGGTGACCCCTGGTGTATGCTAACCAACAACATGCATCAGACAATAAGACCAGACTGAAAATGTTGGAGCGGTTCACAGCTGAGTGTGAAGCAGCTGGGATGAGAGTCAGTACCACCAAATACCAGACCGTGGTCCTCAGGCGGAAAAAGGTGGAGTGCCCTCTCAGGTTGCAAATCAGATACTGCCCAAAGCGGAGGAGTTCAAGTATCTCGGGCTCTTGTTCACGAGCAAGGGAAGAATGGAGCGTGTGACCGATAGGCGGACCAGAAGAAGATGCATGGATGAAGATGTTTATTGAAAACAAAAGAACAGAGCTAAAACCTCACACCACCTGTCAACGATAGTGGTGGGGAATGGATGATTTAGGGTCTTTTGCAGTAACAGCACCTTTTTAGTATCTTTCAGGAGCAAACTGTGATCCCATCCATCAGATAGCCAAACCTGGGTCGTGCTACAGGACGGGGATACCAAGCACTACAGAACAGCAGAAAAACTGAAGAATAAAGGTGGGATTGTGTGTTCATAGGGCAATTTAAGCTGTACACTCAAAGCTGATGTTTGTAGAAAAGTAGCACTCACTTCATATTTAAAAAAAAAAAAATCAGACAAACTAACAAGCTGCATCAAATGTTGTCTTAAGACAACTTTGAGCACTTGGCTGCAAGGTTGATTTCTGTTTAGGGCGCTTTTTGAAATAGAGCAAATGCAATAGCAGCTCTTCCCCAGACCTCAATTTTGATCACAAAAGCCTGCGTGTGAGCATGTGAGAGGGTGGGCTTCACCACTTCAGAGCAGCCATGTTTTGTCTCATCTCTGGAACTCAGACTGCCGCTAACATCCTTTATAATTACACTTGACACGCCGACTGTACCAAGTCCACTCATTCAGACTGTTATTGAAACAAACATATGACTTAAGATCTAAAATGTATATAAAATGTCAAATTACATAAAATATCAGCTACACTGATTACCAATTTAGTTAAAACAAGTAAAAGGCTTAATGCAGCATTTTAAGCCTCAAAGAGAAATACTGTAGGAAGGCTTGTGTCTAACAATGAATCTTTACTGCTTGCAGAATAATACAGTTTACATTAAGTAAAAGATATGAAAAACCAAATCCTCTATCTATGTTTTATAAATCTGTAACAGTGCATACAAGAAAAAGAACCAAACAATAGATATAATATATGCAAGAAAAGGCATTAAGATGGACATTGCAACATAGAGACAAATAACAAATAAGACCAAACATTTTACTGCAGTAAATATGCATAAACCATAGTTTTAAATGCACTAACTGATAAAAGAAACTGATGTGAACTGCATCTGGAGTATAAAGAAGATTGCATATGAAATTCTCGCCCTTGCAACATCGATACCCCCCTTTGCTTTCATGCTTTATCTGCAGCCGAGGAATGGACGGCATCTGTGAAAGACTCGCAGTCCCCACCTGTAGAATAGGATGTGGTGTGTGTTTGAACCTTTTGTTTGTTTGTGGGGGAGGAGGACAAAGCCAGCTCGGAGAACAAACACGTTCTTCTTCACTCACTTAGATCAGGCTTAAAATAATGCAAAGCATTTACAGTCAACAGTGTCTCCAGCTGTAATGTACAAGCATTGAATGAGCTGTCTTCAATCTCTTAAGTAGTGAGAGGTATTTTTGTTAAGTTGCAAACGTGTAAAAAAAATAACAAAAAAAACAACTGGTGGGGATTTTTTTTTTCTTTTAATTCATTTCGAAACACTGCGGTGTTGGCATGTCAGCGTCTGTGCAGCAAACAGCAAAGCCACATGTGGTAGATGAACTGTGAAACGTAAGCTGTGGCTGGCCATTTCGCCGCTTTGG